>NC_052337.1:46236140-46281140 GCF_016432855.1 Salvelinus namaycush
CTTTATCAACCTCCCCCAATATCAACTGTCAAACCTGCTCCTCTATAGGTGTTAAGGAGGAAAAGGAAGAACGGAAAGAGGAAACACCCGAAAGTCCTTCCCCCTCTCCCTCCCCCCTCCCCCCCCCACCTCCTCTCCCCCTCCCGCTGTCCACAGTCTCCCCCTTTTTCTCCTTCTTCTTCTTTCTCTTTTGGCTATACTCCAATAAAACTCTTTTTTCCCTTGCCCTATCCCTCTCCACATACAAACCCCTCTCCCTCATCTCCACCTCAAACACCCTATCATATCTGGCAAGGTTCATCCTATGTTCTCTATTCCCCATCATCTTAACCTCCATCTTACACATCCCCAACTTCTTACTATATTCCTCCTTCCCCCAACTGTCTATCGACTTTTTCCCTTCCTCCATCTCCAACAATTTCCCATATACTAGCCTTTTTTTCTCCTCCAACGTCCTCTCTTCTACCCTATCTTCCTCTATCCCCTTCCCCTTCCTTTTCCCTCCTTTTCCTCCCTCTTCCCCCTCCACCTCTCCTTCTGTCCCTACCCTACCCTCCTGATCCCCAGACCCAAATTTCTCCCTAACCACCTTCTCAAATTCTCTCTTCACCCTCTCAAGTTCCCCCTCCCTCCAACCCTTTACCGGCCCCTTCTTCTCTATCCTCTCCCTCATCATTCGAAGGACTTCTTCTTTCCTTCCCATGTCCAAATCCTCCCCTTCTTCTTCCTCCCTCTCCTCTCCCTCTGTCTCTACCTCCATTTCCACATCCTCTACTTCTGCTTCCTTCCTCTTTTCTTCTATTTTCCTTTGGACCTGTCTATCCATACTCTCCCTCCTATCCTTTTCCTCCTCCTCCTCCTCCTCTTCCTCCTCCTCCTCCTCCATACTGTCCTCCTCCATCCCAGCCATCTCTCCCTCTGTCCCTACCACCTTTCCTTCCATCCTAACCCCCTCTCCCTCTATCTCAAACACCACTCCCTCCCTCCCCGCCCCCATTCCATCTGCCCCGTCCACCACTCCTTCTAACACGGCCACCACTCCTTCTGTCCCGGCCTCCCCTCCTTCCGTCCCGGCCTCCCCTCCTTCTGTCCCGGCCTTCCCTCCTTCTGTCCCGGCCTCCTCTCCTTCTGTCCCGTCCTCCACTCCTTCTGTCCCAGCCACCACTCCTTCTGTCTCGTTCCTCTTCTTCTCTTTCTCCTCTTCTCTCTCCGGCTCCTTCTGTCCAGTCTTTCCCCCTGTGCCACCACCTTCTTCCTGTCCTTCTCCTCTTCTTCCCCCATCCTCCGCTCTTGCTCCCCCCCCAGCTGCAGACGCGTATGACCTCCGCCTAACCGGGCAGTCCCTCCACATGTGCGCTATTGAGCCACACCCGTGACAAGCCTTGGGCTCGTCACACTCACTAGCCTCGTGCACTTAAACAATAACCATAACCAATCAATCAATTAACATCTAGGGGAAACTCCTCCCCCCTCCCTCTCCCATCTACCCACCAACACAAAATGTCACTCAGGTCATCTCCCTTCCTCTGTCCCACCCTCAAGCCATCCCTTCAACCCTCGTCCAAACTACTGCCGGGGACCCTATGTCCCCATACAGGTATCCTGTACCTCCTCCATCCCCCTGCTCATGCCATCACCTGGCGGTCCAACTCCTCCAGCGAAGTGAAAGACAAAGAAGGAGAGGGAGCCCACGAAGGTCCTGCCACTTCTCCCTCTCCCCCCCTCTCTCCACCATCTCTCTTCCTCTCGCTGTCCAAGCTCCACCCTCTTCTTCCTCCTCTTCTTCTGAATCGACCCCAAGGGGTCCATTCTCTCCCTCTCCCTATCCTCCTCCTCATACAAACCCTTCTCCCTCATCTCCTCTCCAAATCTCCTCTCAAATTTCCAAGCACCCTCCTAAAAAACCTCATCCCCCATCTTCCTAAACCACTTGGCAGAATATCCAGCAGCCTTCTCATTTTCCTCCCTCCCCCATGTCTCCCTTGGCCCTATATCCTCCTCCCTCTCCGTAATGCCCCATACACTGCTCTTCTCATCTCCTCCTCTGTCCTACCTATTTTCTTTCTCCCACCCCCCTTCTCTATCCCCTTCTCCTTCCTTTTCTCTCCTTTTCCCTCCTTCCCTTCCCCCCTCTGACCCAACCACCACTCCTTCCATCCCGGCCACCTCTCCTTCTGTCCTGGCTACCACTCCTTCTAACAGCCACCTCTCCTTCTGTCCTGGCCACCACTCCTTCTGTCCCGGCCTCCCCTCCTTCTGTCCCGGCCTCCCTCCTTCTGTCCCGGCCTCCACTCCTTTGTCCCGGCACCATCCTTCTGTCCCAGCCACCACTCCTTCTGTCCATCCCTCTTCTTCTCTTTCTCTCTGTCTCCTTCGGTGCAGTTCCTCCTCCTCTGCTACCACCTCCTGCGCGCTCCTCTCCTCTTCTACCCCCATCCCCCGCTCGCTCCCCCCCAGCTGCAGAGCGTATGACCTCTGCCTAGCCGGGCAATCTCGCCACGGTGTTCCACCGAGCCACACCCGTGGCATGCCTTAGGCGCACTACAGCCCTCTGCCTCGTGCTCGCTTGACCCACAGAAACCTGCACTTTCTTTTTCTACACGATGCCAAAGTATGGCCGTAGGCCATACAACGCCTGCAGTAGGGGGCTGACGTGCATAATATAACGTCCCCCTGTCAGCCCCCAGGGAGAACATCGCTGGGGATGAAGGTAACATCCAATCCTTCAGGGTCCTCCCTTAGAAGAACCTGGAACCCTCTCCTCCCGTTCCAGAATCCCAGGAGTCCCTGTGAAGCTTTGCCGACGAAACACTGTCCATATATCGCCCCAAAAAGGCCCTCACATCGTCATCCTTCACATGAGGATTATACATAGTCACAGTAACCACTCTAAAATTATTTTTGCCAGGCTCGTAACTTCAAAAGCTCAACGGGCCTGGTCTTACTCAAAACTTCCACCTTCTTCAGAATTTCTCCATGCTTCTCCTCTCTATGAAAAGTCACTTCCAAAGCCCTCTCCATAGGGTTGTGCTTGCAAGCATAACACATCTTAACCTCGAGCTTCAGTATCCCCATCAATAGGGTTTTTCCAAATGCTTCCCTCCGATTGGCTCCATATCCTTCTCTCTCCATGCAAAACTCATCGCATTGGCTAAACCAATTCCTAGTCCCGACTTGTTACGCGCCATTTCTACAAACTAAAAAAATGCGCACTTTAACAAAACACAAAAAACAACGCTCTCCCAAAGGAAACTACTAACCGACCAAAATACCGCCTTGTAACAAGGACACCTTCCTCTACACTACCTTATCGCCCTCCTATCTCCGACCTTTTGACTCAGCGAGCTCTGGGGCACCTCGGTACCAAGCTTGATCTGAGCCAAAAGGCCGAGAAGCGATAACCCACAAATGGACCCCTGCACCCTCCGGGCACCCGGGGGTCTCGGCAGACTTCGGCGGTTGGTTGGTTTGGCAAAAGGTGGCGGCTCTCCTCCCCCCCCCACCCACCCACCCACCCACCCAACCTTTCCCTGGCGACAGACAGGCGGGTGTTTTTTATTTTATTTTTTAAAGTCGCTAATTCGTCTTTAAGTCACTAGCTCTTTACGCCTAGTGCGAACGCTATTTGTTCAAAGCCCGGCAAATACGCCAGTCGTCGGGCTTGAACTCAATTGCCCTTAGCGACTACTTGGGAGTGAGTGGAAAATACACCCACCGCTACGATTCTAAGTCAAACGCATGAGCAAAAGTCTCTGCATCATCTCTGTCAATTTCTCTTGAAACAAGATATAGCGGGCTCTGCCAGAAGCAAAGCCCTTCCAAAAATACGTTGAACTCATGAGTGTTCCTCTCCACGGAAGTCTTTAGTAAAAGGCGAAAGGCTTGTGTAATGAAGAGAAACCAGAGTCGTATGGAAGTCAGAGGTCGGGGCCCGAGACACACACACTGTGCACTCTAGGCCGGTAACTCGCGGGTGGTCACCCAACCCACTCTGCCAACTTTTCGAGGGCTGTGTGTGGGTAAAAAGTCACAGACAGACAGACAGACAGACAGACAGACAGACAGACAGACAGACACTCACTCACTATCCTGGCCAACGTTTTTTTTTTTTTTTTTTTTTAAGTAAATGGCGGGAAACGGGGGAACCCATGAAAAGCGCTTCGCCCTACTTTCACTTTGGATCTTTCTTCTTTTTCCTTGCTAGCTTTGTCTCTTCTCTTTTTTATCCTTGACAACGGAGAATGCACCGTTCCCAGAGGTACTGCAATACCGGGTCGATGCGTGGAGCGGACGGAGCAAGCCCCATTTCCGACTCCCTGTTCGAAAAATCCATTTAATATGTAGTCCCCCGATGGGGGACGTATCAGTATTAAACTGATAAGAACAGATACTACACTTGATCTTAGCCAAAGGCCGAGAAGCGATAACCCCAAATGGAACCCTGCACCCGCCGGGCACCCGGGGTCTCGGCAGACTTGTGCGGTTGGTTGGTTTGGCAAAAGGTGGCGCCTCCTCCTCCCCCCCCACCCACCCACCCACCCACCCAACCTTTCCCTGGCGACAGACAGGCGGGTGTTTTTTATTTTATTTTTTAAAGTCTGCAATTCGTCTTAAGTCACTAGCTCTTTACGCCTAGTGCGACGACTATTTGTTCAAAGCCCGGCAAATACGCCAGTCGTCGGGCTTGAACTCAATTGCCCTTAGCGACTACTTGGAGTGAGTGGAAAAATACACCCACCGCTACGATTCTAAGTCAAACGCATGAGCAAAAAGTCTCTGCATCTCTCTGTCAATTTCTCTTGAAACAAGAATATAGCGGGCTCTGCCAGAAGCAAAGCCCTTCCAAAAATACGTTGAACTCATGAGTGTTCCTCTCCACGGAAGTCTTTAGTAAAAGGCGAAAGGCTTGTGCGTAATGAAGAGAAACCAGAGTCGTATGGAAGTCAGAGGTCGGGGCCCGAGACACACACACTGTGCACTCTAGGCGGTAACTCGCGGGTGGTCACCCAACCCACTCTGCAACTTTTCGAGGGCTGTGTGTGGGTAAAAAGTCACAGACAGACAGACAGACAGACAGACAGACAGACAGACAGACACTCACTCACTATCCTGGCCAACGTTTTTTTTTTTTTTTTTTTTTTAAGTAAAATGGCGGGAAACGGGGGAACCATGAAAAGCGCTTCGCCCTACTTTCACTTTGGATCTTTCTTCTTTCCTTGCTAGCTTTGTCTCTTTCTTTTTTATCTTGACAACGGGAGAATGCACCGTTCCCAGAGGTACTGCAATACCGGGTCGATGCGTGGAGCGGACGGAGCAAGCCCCATTTCCGACTCCCTGTTCGAAAAATCCATTTAATATGTAGTCCCCCGATGGGGGACGTATCAGATATTAAACTGATAAGAACAGATACTACACTTGATCTTAGCCAAAAGGCCGAGAAGCGATAACCCACAAATGGAACCCTGCACCCGCCGGGCACCCGGGGTCTCGGCGCAGACTTTGGCGGTTTTGGTTGTTTGGCAAAAGGTGGCGGCTCCTCCTCCCCCCCCCACCCACCCACCCACCCACCCAACCTTTCCCTGGCGACAGACAGGCGGGTGTTTTTTATTTTATTTTTTAAAGTCGCTAATTCGTCTTTAAGTCACTAGCTCTTTACGCCTAGTGCGACGACTATTTGTTCAAAGCCCGGCAAATACGCCAGTCGTCGGGCTTGAACTCAATTGCCCTTAGCGACTAACTTGGGAGTGAGTGGAAAAATACACCCACCGCTACGATTCTAAGTCAAACGCATGAGCAAAAAGTCTCTGCATCATCTCTGTCAATTTCTCTTGAAACAAGATATAGGGGCTCTGCCAGAAGCAAAGCCCTTCCAAAAATACGTTGAACTCATGAGTGTTCCTCCACGGAAGTCTTTAGTAAAAGGCGAAAGGCTTGTGCGTAATGAAGAGAAACCAGAGTCGTATGGAAGTCAGAGGTCGGGGCCCGAGACACACACACTGTGCACTCTAGGCCGGTAACTCGCGGGTGGTCACCCAACCCACTCTGCCAACTTTTCGAGGGCTGTGTGTGGGTAAAAAGTCACAGACAGACAGACAGACAGACAGACAGACAGACAGACAGACACTCACTCACTATCCTGGCCAACGTTTTTTTTTTTTTTTTTTTTTTTTTTTAAGTAAAATGGCGGGAAACGGGGGAACCCATGAAAAGCGCTTCGCCCTACTTTCACTTTGGATCTTTCTCTTTTTCCTTGCTAGCTTTGTCTTTTCTTTTTATCCTTGACAACGGGAGAATGCACCGTTCCCAGAGGTACTGCAATACCGGGTCGATGCGTGGAGCGGACGGAGCAAGCCCCATTTCGACTCCCTGTTCGAAAAATCCATTTAATATGTAGTCCCCCGATGGGGGACGTATCAGATATTAAACTGATAAGAACAGATACTACACTTGATCTTAGCCAAAAGGCCGGAAGCGATAACCCACAAATGGACCCTGCACCCGCCGGGCACCCGGGGGTCTCGGCAACTTTGGCGGTTGGTGGTTTGGCAAAAGTGGCGGCTCTCCTCCCCCCCCCACCACCCACCCACCCACCCAACCTTTCCCTGGCGACAGACAGGCGGGTGTTTTTATTTTATTTTTTAAAGTCGCTAATTCGTCTTTAAGTCACTAGCTCTTTACGCCTAGTGCGACGACTATTTGTTCAAAGCCCGGCAAATACGCCAGTCGTGGGCTTGAACTCAATTGCCCTTAGCGACTACTTGGGAGTGAGTGGAAAATACACCACCGCTACGATTCTAAGTCAACGCATGAGCAAAAAGTCTCTGCATCATCTCTGTCAATTTCTCTTGAAACAAGATATAGCGGGCTCTGCCAGAAGCAAAGCCCTTCCAAAAATACGTTGAACTCATGAGTGTTCCTCTCCACGGAAGTCTTTAGTAAAAGGCGAAAGGCTTGTGCGTAATGAAGAGAAACCAGAGTCGTATGGAAGTCAGAGGTCGGGGCCCGAGACACACACACTGTGCACTCTAGGCCGGTAACTCGCGGGTGGTCACCCAACCCACTCTGCCAACTTTTCGAGGCTGTTGTGTGGGTAAAAAGTCACAGACAGACAGACAGACAGACAGACAGACAGACAGACAGACACTCACTCACTATCCTGGCCAACGTTTTTTTTTTTTTTTTTTTTTTTTTTTTTTTTTTTTTTTAAGTAAAATGGCGGGAAACGGGGGAACCATGAAAACGCTTCGCCCTACTTTCACTTTGGATCTTTTTCTTTTCCTTGCTAGCTTGTCCTTTTTTTTATCCTTGACAACGGGAGAATGCACCGTTCCCAGAGGTACTGCAATACCGGGTCGATGCGTGGAGCGGACGGAGCAAGCCCCATTTCCGTCTCCCTGTTCGAAAAATCCATTTAATATGTAGTCCCCCGATGGGGGAAGTATCAGATATTAAACTGATAAGAACAGATACTACACTTGATCTAGCCAAAAGCCGAGAAGCGATAACCCACAAATGGAACCCTGCACCCGCCGGGCACCGGGGGCTCGCAGACTTTGGCGGTTGGTTGGTTTGGCAAAAGGTGGCGGCTCCTCTCCCCCCCCCACCCACCCACCCACCCACCCAACCTTTCCCTGGCGACGACAGGCGGGTGTTTTTTATTTTATTTTTAAAGTCGCTAATTCGTCTTAGTCACTAGCTCTTACGCCTAGTGCGACGACTATTTGTTCAAAGCCGGCAAATACGCCAGTCGTCTGGGCTTGAACTCAATTGCCCTTAGCGACTACTTGGAGTGAGTGGAAAAATACACCCACCGCTACGATTTAAGTCAAACGCATGAGCAAAAAGTCTCTGCATCATCTCTGTCAATTTCTCTTGAAACAAGATATAGCGGGCTCTGCCAGAAGCAAAGCCCTTCCAAAAATACGTTGAACTCATGAGTGTTCCTCTCACGGAAGTCTTTAGTAAAAGCGAAAGGCTGTGCGTAATAAGAGAAACCAGAGTCGTAGGAAGTCGAGGTCGGGCCCGAGACACACACACTGTGCACTCTAGGCGGTAACTCGCGGGTGGTCACCCAACCACTCTGCCAACTTTTCGAGGGCTGTGTGGGGTAAAAAGTCACAGACAGACAGACAGACAGACAGACAGACAGACAGACAGACACTCCACTCACTATCCTGGCCAACGTTTTTTTTTTTTTTTTTTTTAAGTAAAATGGCGGGGAAACGGGGGGAACCCATGAAAAGCGCTTCGCCCTACTTTCACTTTGGATCTTTCTTCTTTTCCTTGCTAGCTTTGTCTCTTTCTTTTTATCCTTGACAACGGGAGAATGCACCGTTCCCAGAGGTACTGCAATACGGGTCGATGCGTGGAGCGGACGGAGCAAGCCCCATTTCCGACTCCCTGTTCGAAAAATCCATTTAATATGTAGTCCCCCGATGGGGGACGTATCAGATATTAAACTGATAAGAACAGATACTACACTTGATCTTAGCCAAAAGGCCGAGAAGCGATAACCCACAAATGGAACCCTGCACACGCCGGGCACCCGGGGGTCTCGGCAGACTTTGGCGGTTGGTTGGTTTGGCAAAAGGTGGCGGCTCCTCCTCCCCCCCCCACCCCCCCACCCACCCAACCTTTCCCTGCGACAGACAGGCGGGAAAGGCCGAGAAGCGATAACCCACAAATGAACCCTGCACCCGCCGGGCACCCGGGGGTCTCGGCAGACTTTGGCGGTTGGTTGGTTTGGCAAAAGGTGGCGGCTCCTCCTCCCCCCCCACCCCACCCACCCACCCACCCAACCTTTCCCTGGCGACAGACAGGCGGGTGTTTTTTATTTTATTTTTTAAAGTCGCTAATTCGTCTTTAAGTCACTAGCTCTTTACGCCTAGTGCGACGACTATTTGTTCAAAGCCCGGCAAATACGCCAGTCGTCGGGCTTGAACTCAATTGCCCTTAGCGACTACTTGGGAGTGAGTGGAAAAATACACCCACCGCTACGATTCTAAGTCAAACGCATGAGCAAAAAGTCTCTGCATCATCTCTGTCAATTTCTCTTGAAACAGATATAGCGGGCTCTGCCAGAAGCAAAGCCCTTCCAAAAATACGTTGAACTCATGAGTGTTCCTCTCCCGGAAGTCTTTAGTAAAAGGCGAAAGGCTTGTGCGTAATGAAGAGAAACCAGAGTCGTATGGAAGTCAGAGGTCGGGGCCCGAGACACACACACTGTGCACTCTAGGCCGGTAACTCGCGGGTGGTCACCCAACCCACTCTGCCAACTTTTCGAGGGCTGTGTGTGGGTAAAAAGTCACAGACAGACAGACAGACAGACAGACAGACAGACGACAGACACTCACTCACTAATCCTGGCCAACGTTTTTTTTTTTTTTTTTTTTTTTTTTTTTTAAGTAAATGGCGGGAAACGGGGGAACCCATGAAAAGCGCTTCGCCCTACTTCACTTTGGATCTTTCTTCTTTTTCCTTGCTAGCTTTGTCTCTTTCTTTGTTATCCTTGACAACGGGAGAATGCAGCCGTTCCAGAGGTACTGCAATACCGGTCGATGCGTGGAGCGGACGGAGCAGCCCCATTTCCGACTCCCTGTTCGAAAAAATCCATTTAATATGTAGTCCCCCGATGGGGGACCGTATCAGATATTAACTGATAAGAACATATTTTTTTTTTTTTTTTTTTTTATTAAAAAAAAACCAACTCAAATCTCCCAATTTACATAATTACAATTATATAGCTTTAACCAACACAATACATTCTATTACCATCCAAAATCAACTCAAATCTTTCAAATTACACAATTTCCAAACTAAAATTCTCTAACTAACAAAAAACCATCCAAAACTTAACCAATATCTCAACCAAATCAAATAACATCTAGGTGAAACCTCCTCCCCCCACCTCCCCTCTCCCATCTACCCTCCAACCCCAAAGTGTTCCTCAGGGCCATCTCCCTGTCCCTGACTCCCTCCCTTCATTTCCCCCCAATTGTCAACTGTCAACCTGCTCCTTCAAAGGTGCCAAGGACGAAAAGGAAGAGAGGAAAGCAGAAACACCCGAAGGTCCTGCCACCTCTCCCTCCCCCCTTCCCTCCCCACCACCTCTCCCCCTACCCACAGTCTCTACCTTTTTCTTCTTCTTCGTTTTTCTAATATGCTCCAAAGAACCACTTTTCTCCCTTGCCCTATCCCTCTCCACATACAAACCCTGCTTCCTCATCTCCTCCCCAAACACCCTATCATATCTAACAAGCTCCATCCTATAATCCCTATTCCCCATCATCCTAACCTCCATCTTACACCTCTCCAAGTTCCGACTAGTTTCCTCCTTCCCCCAATTATCTATCGACCTTTTCCCTTCCTCCATCTCCAACATTCTCCCATATACTAACCTTTTTTGCTCCTCCACCCTCCTCTCTTCTACCCTACCTTCCTCTATCCCCTTCCCCTTCCTTTTCCCTCTTTTTCCCTCCTCTTCCCCTTCCCCCTCTCCTTCTGTCCCTGCCCTACCCTCCTGATCTCCAGACAGAAGCTTTTCCCTAACCACCTTCTCAAATTCTCTCTTCACCCTCTCAAATTCCCCTTCCCTCCAACCCTTTACCGGCCCCTTCTTCTCTATCCTCTCCCTCATCATTCGAAGGAGTTCCTCTTTCCTTCCCATGTCCAATTCCTCCACTTCTACTTCCTTTCTCTCCTCTCCCTCTGTCCCCTCCCCCTCTCCTTCCATCTCGCCCGCCCCCCCTTCTATCCATCCACCCCTACCCTATCCGCCTCCTTGAATAACCCCTTCTCCCTCATCACATCTCCATATTTTTTTTTCTAAATTTTCACGCCACCTCTTAAACTCCCCTGCATCCATACCCTCAGCCTTTTTGTGTAAAATTTGAACCTCTTGAGCTTTTTCCCCCTCCCTCCATCCCCCTGGCCCTTTCTCTTCCACCAGCTCCATCATTCCCCCATACATTACTCTTTTTATCTCCTCAGTCCTTTTTCCTCCTAACTAGTTCCTCCTCTATCCTCTCCCTCTCCCCCATCCCTCCTTCCATCTCGTCCTCCTCTTCTTCCGTCTCCCCCCGTCTCTTCTTCCATCCCGACCTCCTCTCCTTCCATCTCCACCTCCTCTCCCTCTGTCCCAGCCCCCTCTCCTTCTGTCCCGGCTATCTCTCGTTCCGTCCCGGCCACCTCTCTTTCTGTCCCATCCACCACTCCTTCTGTCTCGGCCTCCACTCCTTCTGTCTCAGCCACCACTCCTTCTGTCCCAGCTCTCTTCTCCTCTTCCTCCTCTTCTCTGTCAGACTCCTTTGGTGCAGTTTTTCCCCTTCTGCCACCACCTTCTTCCCGCTCCTCTTCTCTTCTACCCCCATCCCCCGCTCTCGCTCCCCCCCCAGCTGCAGACGCGTATGACCTGCGCCTAGCCGGGCAGTCTCGCCACAGGTGCTCCACCGAGCCACACCCGTGACACGCCTTAGGCTCACTACAGTCCCTCGCCTCGTGCTCGACCGACCCACAGTACCTGCACTTCTTTCCGCTGCACGAGGCCGAGGTATGACCATAGGCCATACAACGCCTGCAGAATGGAGGCTGACGGGCATAGAATAATGTTCCCCTGTCAGCCCCCAGAGAGAACATAGCCGGAGGATGGAGGTATCCTCCCAGACCTCCTGGATCCTCCCTCAGAAGAGCCTGGAAACCTCTCCTCCCCGTCCAAAACCCAAGAGAGTCCTTGAGGTACCTTGCTGAGGATATATTGTCCATGTATCTCCCAAGAAAACTCCTCACCTCCTCGTCCTTCACGTAGGGGTTATACATGGTAACCGTTACCACCCTGAAATTAACCTTGGCCAAATTTGTCACTATATATTGACACATGGGCATTGTCTTCTCCATTTCTCTGGCTTTCCTCAATGTTTCCCCATGCTTTCCCTCTGTGAAAAATGTCACATCGAAAGCAACCTCCGATGGGTTTTCCAGGAAGCAATACACATCCTTTACCCCCAAACTGAGCGCTCCCATCAACAGGGATCTTCCGAAAGTATCCCTTCCAGCCGGCTCCAATCCCTTCTCCTTCCACGCAAATCTTAAGGTGTTGGCAATCCCCATACCAGGCACCGACTTCTGCTCTGCTTTCTGTGCCATCTTCTCACCAGAAAAAAATGCACTTCTCTACAAAAAAAACCTCTAATGCTCCTTTTCCAATTCAATAAAGCTCACAATAAATACCTCTTCAATAGAATCCCAATGATTCCTATCAAAAATTACCGCCCTCCTATCTCCGACCTTCTGACTAAGCGAGCTCTGGGGCACCTCGGTACCAAGCTTGATCTTAGCCAAAAGGCCGAGAAGCGATAACCCACAAATGGAACCCTGCACCCGCCGGGCACCCGGGGGTCTCGGCAGACTTTGGCGGTTGGTTGGTTTGGCAAAAGGTGGCGGCTCCTCCTCCCCCCCCCACCCACCCACCCACCCACCCAACCTTTCCCTGGCGACAGACAGGCGGGTGTTTTTTATTTTATTTTTTAAAGTCGCTAATTCGTCTTTAAGTCACTAGCTCTTTACGCCTAGTGCGACGACTATTTGTTCAAAGCCCGGCAAATACGCCAGTCGTCGGGCTTGAACTCAATTGCCCTTAGCGACTACTTGGGAGTGAGTGGAAAAATACACCCACCGCTACGATTCTAAGTCAAACGCATGAGCAAAAAGTCTCTGCATCATCTCTGTCAATTTCTCTTGAAACAAGATATAGCGGGCTCTGCCAGAAGCAAAGCCCTTCCAAAAATACGTTGAACTCATGAGTGTTCCTCTCCACGGAAGTCTTTAGTAAAAGGCGAAAGGCTTGTGCGTAATGAAGAGAAACCAGAGTCGTATGGAAGTCAGAGGTCGGGGCCCGAGACACACACACTGTGCACTCTAGGCCGGTAACTCGCGGGTGGTCACCCAACCCACTCTGCCAACTTTTCGAGGGCTGTGTGTGGGTAAAAAGTCACAGACAGACAGACAGACAGACAGACAGACAGACAGACAGACACTCACTCACTATCCTGGCCAACGTTTTTTTTTTTTTTTTTTTTTTTTTTTTTTTTTTTTTAAGTAAAATGGCGGGAAACGGGGGAACCCATGAAAAGCGCTTCGCCCTACTTTCACTTTGGATCTTTCTTCTTTTTCCTTGCTAGCTTTGTCTCTTTCTTTTTTATCCTTGACAACGGGAGAATGCACCGTTCCCGGAGGTACTGCAATACCGGGTCGATGCGTGGAGCGGACGGAGCAAGCCCCATTTCCGACTCCCTGTTCGAAAAATCCATTTAATATGTAGTCCCCCGATGGGGGACGTATCAGATATTAAACTGATAAGAACAGATTTTTTTTTTTTTTTTTTTTTTTATTAAAAAAAAACCAACTCAAATCTCCCAATTTACATAATTACAAATTATATATCTTTAACCAACACAATACATTCTATTACCATCCAAAATCAACTCAAATCTTTCAAATTACACAATTTCCAAACTAAAATTCTCTAACTAACAAAAACCATCCAAAAACTTAACCAATATCTCAACCAAATCAAATAACATCTAGGTGAAACCTCCTCCCCCCACCTCCCCTCTCCCATCTACCCTCCAACCCCAAAGTGTTCCTCAGGGCCATCTCCCTGTCCCTGACTCCCTCCCTTCATTTCCCCCCAATTGTCAACTGTCAACCTGCTCCTTCAAAGGTGCCAAGGACGAAAAGGAAGAGAGGAAAGCAGAAACACCCGAAGGTCCTGCCACCTCTCCCTCCCCCCTTCCCTCCCCACCACCTCTCCCCCTACCCACAGTCTCTACCTTTTTCTTCTTCTTCGTTTTTCTAATATGCTCCAAAGAACCACTTTTCTCCCTTGCCCTATCCCTCTCCACATACAAACCCTGCTTCCTCATCTCCTCCCCAAACACCCTATCATATCTAACAAGCTCCATCCTATAATCCCTATTCCCCATCATCCTAACCTCCATCTTACACCTCTCCAAGTTCCGACTAGTTTCCTCCTTCCCCCAATTATCTATCGACCTTTTCCCTTCCTCCATCTCCAACATTCTCCCATATACTAACCTTTTTTGCTCCTCCACCCTCCTCTCTTCTACCCTACCTTCCTCTATCCCCTTCCCCTTCCTTTTCCCTCTTTTTCCCTCCTCTTCCCCCTCCCCCTCTCCTTCTGTCCCTGCCCTACCCTCCTGATCCCCAGACAAAAACTTTTCCCTAACTACCTTCTCAAATTCTCTGTTCACCCTATCAAACTCCCCTTCCCCCCAACCCTTTACCGGTCCCTTCTTCTCTATCCTCTCCCTCATCATTCGAAGGAGTTCTTTTTTCTGTCGCATATCCAATTCCTCCACTTCTACTTCCTTTCTCTCCTCTCCCTCTGTCCCCTCCCCCTCTCCTTCCATCTCGCCCGCCCCCCCCTTCTATCCCATCCACCCCTACCCTATCCGCCTCCTCGAATAACCCCTTCTCCCTCATCACCTCTCCATATTTTTTTTTTTTCTAAATTTTCACGCCACCTCTTAAACTCCCCTGCCTCCATACCCTCAGCCTTTCTGTGTAAAATTTGAACCTCTTGAGCTTTTTCCCCCTCCCTCCATCCCCCTGGCCCTTTCTCTTCCACCAGCTCCATCATTCCCCCATACATTACTCTTTTTATCTCCTCAGTCCTTTTTCTCCTAACTAGTTCCTCCTCTATCCTCTCCCTCTCCCCCATCCCTCCTTCCATCTCGTCCTCCTCTTCTTCCGTCTCCCCCGTCTCTTCTTCCATCCCGACCTCCTCTCCTTCCATCTCCACCTCCTCTCCCTCTGTCCCAGCCCCCTCTCCTTCTGTCCCATCCTCCTCTCCTTCTTTCCCGTCCCTCTTCTTCTCTTTCTCCTCTTCTCTCTCTGGCTCCTTCGGTGCAGTTCCTCCTCCTCTGCCACCATCTCCTGCGCGCTCCTCTCCTCTTCTACCCCCATCCCCCGCTCTCGCTCCCCCCCCAGCTGCAGACGCGTATGACCTCTGCCTGGCAGGGCAGTCACGCCACAGGTGTGCTACTGAGTCACACCCGTGACATGCCTTCGGCTTGACACACTCCCTCGCCTCGTGCTCGCCCGACCCACAGTACCTGCACTTCTTCTCACTGCATGATGCTAAAGTATGGCCGTAGGCCATACAACGCCTGCAATACGGGGGCTGACGTGCGTAATGCAACGTCCCCCTGTCAGCCCCCAGGGAGAACATCGCCGGAGGATGGAGGTAACCACCCACCCCCTTTGGGTCCTCCCTAAGAAGGGCCTGAAACCCTCTCTTCCCAGTCCAAAACCCCATAGAGTCTCTGAGGAGCCTCGCTGAGGATACATTGTCCATATACCTCCCCAGGAAGCTCCTCACCTCATCGTCTTTCACGTGGGGGTTAAACATTATAATTGTCACCACCCGGAAATTACTCTTTGCCAGGTTCGTCACTTCATAATGGCTCAACGGCCTAGTCTTGCTTAAATCTTCAGCTTTCTTCAATATTTCTCCATGCTTCTCCTCACTATGAAATGTCACGTCAAAAGCCCTCTCCATAGGATTTTCTTGTAGGCACAAAACTTCCTTTACCTCGAGCTTCAGTAACCCCATCAATATGTTTCTTCCGAAAACCTCTCTCCCGATAGGCTCCATGTCTTTCTCCCTCCATGCGAACCTCATTGCATTAGTTAAACCAATTCCTTGTACCGATTTATTGAAACTATTTCTCGCCATTTCTAAAACAACAAAACCAACCCGTTCCAACAACGAAACAAACTCTCCCAAAGGAAGCCACAAGCAAACCAAAAATACCGCCTTGTAACCGATACCTTCCCACAATCTACCTCATCGCCTTCCTACTTCGACCTTTTGACTCAGCGAGCTCTGGGGCACCTCGGTACCAAGCTTGATCTGAGCCAAAAGGCCGAGAAGCGATAACCCACAAATGGAACCCTGCACCCGCCGGGCACCCGGGGGTCTCGGCAGACTTTGGCGGTTGGTTGGTTTGGCAAAAGGTGGCGGCTCCTCCTCCCCCCCCCACCCACCCACCCACCCACCCAACCTTTCCCTGGCGACAGACAGGCGGGTGTTTTTTATTTTATTTTTTAAAGTCGCTAATTCGTCTTTAAGTCACTAGCTCTTTACGCCTAGTGCGACGACTATTTGTTCAAAGCCCGGCAAATACGCCAGTCGTCGGGCTTGAACTCAATTGCCCTTAGCGACTACTTGGGAGTGAGTGGAAAAATACACCCACCGCTACGATTCTAAGTCAAACGCATGAGCAAAAAGTCTCTGCATCATCTCTGTCAATTTCTCTTGAAACAAGATATAGCGGGCTCTGCCAGAAGCAAAGCCCTTCCAAAAATACGTTGAACTCATGAGTGTTCCTCTCCACGGAAGTCTTTAGTAAAAGGCGAAAGGCTTGTGCGTAATGAAGAGAAACCAGAGTCGTATGGAAGTCAGAGGTCGGGGCCCGAGACACACACACTGTGCACTCTAGGCCGGTAACTCGCGGGTGGTCACCCAACCCACTCTGCCAACTTTTCGAGGGCTGTGTGTGGGTAAAAAGTCACAGACAGACAGACAGACAGACAGACAGACAGACAGACAGACACTCACTCACTATCCTGGCCAACGTTTTTTTTTTTTTTTTTTTTTTTTTTTTTTTTTTTTAAGTAAAATGGCGGGAAACGGGGGAACCCATGAAAAGCGCTTCGCCCTACTTTCACTTTGGATCTTTCTTCTTTTTCCTTGCTAGCTTTGTCTCTTTCTTTTTTATCCTTGACAACGGGAGAATGCACCGTTCCCGGAGGTACTGCAATACCGGGTCGATGCGTGGAGCGGACGGAGCAAGCCCCATTTCCGACTCCCTGTTCGAAAAATCCATTTAATATGTAGTCCCCCGATGGGGGACGTATCAGATATTAAACTGATAAGAACAGATTTTTTTTTTTTTTTTTTTTTTTTATTAAAAAAAAACCAACTCAAATCTCCCAATTTACATAATTACAAATTATATATCTTTAACCAACACAATACATTCTATTACCATCCAAAATCAACTCAAATCTTTCAAATTACACAATTTCCAAACTAAAATTCTCTAACTAACAAAAACCATCCAAAAACTTAACCAATATCTCAACCAAATCAAATAACATCTAGGTGAAACCTCCTCCCCCCACCTCCCCTCTCCCATCTACCCTCCAACCCCAAAGTGTTCCTCAGGGCCATCTCCCTGTCCCTGACTCCCTCCCTTCATTTCCCCCCAATTGTCAACTGTCAACCTGCTCCTTCAAAGGTGCCAAGGACGAAAAGGAAGAGAGGAAAGCAGAAACACCCGAAGGTCCTGCCACCTCTCCCTCCCCCCTTCCCTCCCCACCACCTCTCCCCCTACCCACAGTCTCTACCTTTTTCTTCTTCTTCGTTTTTCTAATATGCTCCAAAGAACCACTTTTCTCCCTTGCCCTATCCCTCTCCACATACAAACCCTGCTTCCTCATCTCCTCCCCAAACACCCTATCATATCTAACAAGCTCCATCCTATAATCCCTATTCCCCATCATCCTAACCTCCATCTTACACCTCTCCAAGTTCCGACTAGTTTCCTCCTTCCCCCAATTATCTATCGACCTTTTCCCTTCCTCCATCTCCAACATTCTCCCATATACTAACCTTTTTTGCTCCTCCACCCTCCTCTCTTCTACCCTACCTTCCTCTATCCCCTTCCCCTTCCTTTTCCCTCTTTTTCCCTCCTCTTCCCCTTCCCCCTCTCCTTCTGTCCCTGCCCTACCCTCCTGATCTCCAGACAGAAGCTTTTCCCTAACCACCTTCTCAAATTCTCTCTTCACCCTCTCAAATTCCCCTTCCCTCCAACCCTTTACCGGCCCCTTCTTCTCTATCCTCTCCCTCATCATTCGAAGGAGTTCCTCTTTCCTTCCCATGTCCAATTCCTCCACTTCTACTTCCTTTCTCTCCTCTCCCTCTGTCCCCTCCCCCTCTCCTTCCATCTCGCCCGCCCCCCCTTCTATCCCATCCACCCCTACCCTATCCGCCTCCTCGAATAACCCCTTCTCCCTCATCACCTCTCCATATTTTTTTTTTTTCTAAATTTTCACGCCACCTCTTAAACTCCCCTGCCTCCATACCCTCAGCCTTTCTGTGTAAAATTTGAACCTCTTGAGCTTTTTCCCCCTCCCTCCATCCCCCTGGCCCTTTCTCTTCCACCAGCTCCATCATTCCCCCATACATTACTCTTTTTATCTCCTCAGTCCTTTTTCTCCTAACTAGTTCCTCCTCTATCCTCTCCCTCTCCCCCATCCCTCCTTCCATCTCGTCCTCCTCTTCTTCCGTCTCCCCCGTCTCTTCTTCCATCCCGACCTCCTCTCCTTCCATCTCCACCTCCTCTCCCTCTGTCCCAGCCCCCTCTCCTTCTGTCCCATCCTCCTCTCCTTCTTTCCCGTCCCTCTTCTTCTCTTTCTCCTCTTCTCTCTCTGGCTCCTTCGGTGCAGTTCCTCCTCCTCTGCCACCATCTCCTGCGCGCTCCTCTCCTCTTCTACCCCCATCCCCCGCTCTCGCTCCCCCCCCAGCTGCAGACGCGTATGACCTCTGCCTGGCAGGGCAGTCACGCCACAGGTGTGCTACTGAGTCACACCCGTGACATGCCTTCGGCTTGACACACTCCCTCGCCTCGTGCTCGCCCGACCCACAGTACCTGCACTTCTTCTCACTGCATGATGCTAAAGTATGGCCGTAGGCCATACAACGCCTGCAATACGGGGGCTGACGTGCGTAATGCAACGTCCCCCTGTCAGCCCCCAGGGAGAACATCGCCGGAGGATGGAGGTAACCACCCACCCCCTTTGGGTCCTCCCTAAGAAGGGCCTGAAACCCTCTCTTCCCAGTCCAAAACCCCATAGAGTCTCTGAGGAGCCTCGCTGAGGATACATTGTCCATATACCTCCCCAGGAAGCTCCTCACCTCATCGTCTTTCACGTGGGGGTTAAACATTATAATTGTCACCACCCGGAAATTACTCTTTGCCAGGTTCGTCACTTCATAATGGCTCAACGGCCTAGTCTTGCTTAAATCTTCAGCTTTCTTCAATATTTCTCCATGCTTCTCCTCACTATGAAATGTCACGTCAAAAGCCCTCTCCATAGGATTTTCTTGTAGGCACAAAACTTCCTTTACCTCGAGCTTCAGTAACCCCATCAATATGTTTCTTCCGAAAACCTCTCTCCCGATAGGCTCCATGTCTTTCTCCCTCCATGCGAACCTCATTGCATTAGTTAAACCAATTCCTTGTACCGATTTATTGAAACTATTTCTCGCCATTTCTAAAACAACAAAACCAACCCGTTCCAACAACGAAACAAACTCTCCCAAAGGAAGCCACAAGCAAACCAAAAATACCGCCTTGTAACCGATACCTTCCCACAATCTACCTCTTCGCCTTCCTACTTCGACCTTCTGACTAAGCGAGCTCTGGGGCACCTCGGTACCAAGCTTGATCTTAGCCAAAAGGCCGAGAAGCGATAACCCACAAATGGAACCCTGCACCCGCCGGGCACCCGGGGGTCTCGGCAGACTTTGGCGGTTGGTTGGTTTGGCAAAAGGTGGCGGCTCCTCCTCCCCCCCCCACCCACCCACCCACCCACCCAACCTTTCCCTGGCGACAGACAGGCGGGTGTTTTTTATTTTATTTTTTAAAGTCGCTAATTCGTCTTTAAGTCACTAGCTCTTTACGCCTAGTGCGACGACTATTTGTTCAAAGCCCGGCAAATACGCCAGTCGTCGGGCTTGAACTCAATTGCCCTTAGCGACTACTTGGGAGTGAGTGGAAAAATACACCCACCGCTACGATTCTAAGTCAAACGCATGAGCAAAAAGTCTCTGCATCATCTCTGTCAATTTCTCTTGAAACAAGATATAGCGGGCTCTGCCAGAAGCAAAGCCCTTCCAAAAATACGTTGAACTCATGAGTGTTCCTCTCCACGGAAGTCTTTAGTAAAAGGCGAAAGGCTTGTGCGTAATGAAGAGAAACCAGAGTCGTATGGAAGTCAGAGGTCGGGGCCCGAGACACACACACTGTGCACTCTAGGCCGGTAACTCGCGGGTGGTCACCCAACCCACTCTGCCAACTTTTCGAGGGCTGTGTGTGGGTAAAAAGTCACAGACAGACAGACAGACAGACAGACAGACAGACAGACAGACACTCACTCACTATCCTGGCCAACGTTTTTTTTTTTTTTTTTTTTTTTTTTTTTTTTTTTTTAAGTAAAATGGCGGGAAACGGGGGAACCCATGAAAAGCGCTTCGCCCTACTTTCACTTTGGATCTTTCTTCTTTTTCCTTGCTAGCTTTGTCTCTTTCTTTTTTATCCTTGACAACGGGAGAATGCACCGTTCCCGGAGGTACTGCAATACCGGGTCGATGCGTGGAGCGGACGGAGCAAGCCCCATTTCCGACTCCCTGTTCGAAAAATCCATTTAATATGTAGTCCCCCGATGGGGGACGTATCAGATATTAAACTGATAAGAACAGATTTTTTTTTTTTTTTTTTTTTTTATTAAAAAAAAACCAACTCAAATCTCCCAATTTACATAATTACAAATTATATATCTTTAACCAACACAATACATTCTATTACCATCCAAAATCAACTCAAATCTTTCAAATTACACAATTTCCAAACTAAAATTCTCTAACTAACAAAAACCATCCAAAAACTTAACCAATATCTCAACCAAATCAAATAACATCTAGGTGAAACCTCCTCCCCCCACCTCCCCTCTCCCATCTACCCTCCAACCCCAAAGTGTTCCTCAGGGCCATCTCCCTGTCCCTGACTCCCTCCCTTCATTTCCCCCCAATTGTCAACTGTCAACCTGCTCCTTCAAAGGTGCCAAGGACGAAAAGGAAGAGAGGAAAGCAGAAACACCCGAAGGTCCTGCCACCTCTCCCTCCCCCCTTCCCTCCCCACCACCTCTCCCCCTACCCACAGTCTCTACCTTTTTCTTCTTCTTCGTTTTTCTAATATGCTCCAAAGAACCACTTTTCTCCCTTGCCCTATCCCTCTCCACATACAAACCCTGCTTCCTCATCTCCTCCCCAAACACCCTATCATATCTAACAAGCTCCATCCTATAATCCCTATTCCCCATCATCCTAACCTCCATCTTACACCTCTCCAAGTTCCGACTAGTTTCCTCCTTCCCCCAATTATCTATCGACCTTTTCCCTTCCTCCATCTCCAACATTCTCCCATATACTAACCTTTTTTGCTCCTCCACCCTCCTCTCTTCTACCCTACCTTCCTCTATCCCCTTCCCCTTCCTTTTCCCTCTTTTTCCCTCCTCTTCCCCTTCCCCCTCTCCTTCTGTCCCTGCCCTACCCTCCTGATCTCCAGACAGAAGCTTTTCCCTAACCACCTTCTCAAATTCTCTCTTCACCCTCTCAAATTCCCCTTCCCTCCAACCCTTTACCGGCCCCTTCTTCTCTATCCTCTCCCTCATCATTCGAAGGAGTTCCTCTTTCCTTCCCATGTCCAATTCCTCCACTTCTACTTCCTTTCTCTCCTCTCCCTCTGTCCCCTCCCCCCCTCCTTCCCTCTCGCCCGCCCCCCCTTCTATCCCATCCACCCCTACCCTATCCGCCTCCTCGAATAACCCCTTCTCCCTCATCACCTCTCCATATTTTTTTTTTTTCTAAATTTTCACGCCACCTCTTAAACTCCCCTGCCTCCATACCCTCAGCCTTTCTGTGTAAAATTTGAACCTCTTGAGCTTTTTCCCCCTCCCTCCATCCCCCTGGCCCTTTCTCTTCCACCAGCTCCATCATTCCCCCATACATTACTCTTTTTATCTCCTCAGTCCTTTTTCTCCTAACTAGTTCCTCCTCTATCCTCTCCCTCTCCCCCATCCCTCCTTCCATCTCGTCCTCCTCTTCTTCCGTCTCCCCCGTCTCTTCTTCCATCCCGACCTCCTCTCCTTCCATCTCCACCTCCTCTCCCTCTGTCCCAGCCCCCTCTCCTTCTGTCCCATCCTCCTCTCCTTCTTTCCCGTCCCTCTTCTTCTCTTTCTCCTCTTCTCTCTCTGGCTCCTTCGGTGCAGTTCCTCCTCCTCTGCCACCATCTCCTGCGCGCTCCTCTCCTCTTCTACCCCCATCCCCCGCTCTCGCTCCCCCCCCAGCTGCAGACGCGTATGACCTCTGCCTGGCAGGGCAGTCACGCCACAGGTGTGCTACTGAGTCACACCCGTGACATGCCTTCGGCTTGACACACTCCCTCGCCTCGTGCTCGCCCGACCCACAGTACCTGCACTTCTTCTCACTGCATGATGCTAAAGTATGGCCGTAGGCCATACAACGCCTGCAATACGGGGGCTGACGTGCGTAATGCAACGTCCCCCTGTCAGCCCCCAGGGAGAACATCGCCGGAGGATGGAGGTAACCACCCACCCCCTTTGGGTCCTCCCTAAGAAGGGCCTGAAACCCTCTCTTCCCAGTCCAAAACCCCATAGAGTCTCTGAGGAGCCTCGCTGAGGATACATTGTCCATATACCTCCCCAGGAAGCTCCTCACCTCATCGTCTTTCACGTGGGGGTTAAACATTATAATTGTTACCACCCGGAAGTTACTCTTTGCCAGGTTCGTCACTTCATAATGGCTCAACGGCCTAGTCTTGCTTAAATCTTCAGCTTTCTTCAATATTTCTCCATGCTTCTCCTCACTATGAAATGTCACGTCAAAAGCCCTCTCCATAGGATTTTCTTGTAGGCACAAAACTTCCTTTACCTCGAGCTTCAGTAACCCCATCAATATGTTTCTTCCGAAAACCTCTCTCCCGATAGGCTCCATGTCTTTCTCCCTCCATGCGAACCTCATTGCATTAGTTAAACCAATTCCTTGTACCGATTTATTGAAACTATTTCTCGCCATTTCTAAAACAACAAAACCAACCCGTTCCAACAACGAAACAAACTCTCCCAAAGGAAGCCACAAGCAAACCAAAAATACCGCCTTGTAACCGATACCTTCCCACAATCTACCTCATCGCCTTCCTACTTCGACCTTTTGACTCAGCGAGCTCTGGGGCACCTCGGTACCAAGCTTGATCTGAGCCAAAAGGCCGAGAAGCGATAACCCACAAATGGAACCCTGCACCCGCCGGGCACCCGGGGGTCTCGGCAGACTTTGGCGGTTGGTTGGTTTGGCAAAAGGTGGCGGCTCCTCCTCCCCCCCCCACCCACCCACCCACCCACCCAACCTTTCCCTGGCGACAGACAGGCGGGTGTTTTTTATTTTATTTTTTAAAGTCGCTAATTCGTCTTTAAGTCACTAGCTCTTTACGCCTAGTGCGACGACTATTTGTTCAAAGCCCGGCAAATACGCCAGTCGTCGGGCTTGAACTCAATTGCCCTTAGCGACTACTTGGGAGTGAGTGGAAAAATACACCCACCGCTACGATTCTAAGTCAAACGCATGAGCAAAAAGTCTCTGCATCATCTCTGTCAATTTCTCTTGAAACAAGATATAGCGGGCTCTGCCAGAAGCAAAGCCCTTCCAAAAATACGTTGAACTCATGAGTGTTCCTCTCCACGGAAGTCTTTAGTAAAAGGCGAAAGGCTTGTGCGTAATGAAGAGAAACCAGAGTCGTATGGAAGTCAGAGGTCGGGGCCCGAGACACACACACTGTGCACTCTAGGCCGGTAACTCGCGGGTGGTCACCCAACCCACTCTGCCAACTTTTCGAGGGCTGTGTGTGGGTAAAAAGTCACAGACAGACAGACAGACAGACAGACAGACAGACAGACAGACACTCACTCACTATCCTGGCCAACGTTTTTTTTTTTTTTTTTTTTTTTTTTTTTTTTTTTTTAAGTAAAATGGCGGGAAACGGGGGAACCCATGAAAAGCGCTTCGCCCTACTTTCACTTTGGATCTTTCTTCTTTTTCCTTGCTAGCTTTGTCTCTTTCTTTTTTATCCTTGACAACGGGAGAATGCACCGTTCCCGGAGGTACTGCAATACCGGGTCGATGCGTGGAGCGGACGGAGCAAGCCCCATTTCCGACTCCCTGTTCGAAAAATCCATTTAATATGTAGTCCCCCGATGGGGGACGTATCAGATATTAAACTGATAAGAACAGATTTTTTTTTTTTTTTTTTTTTTTTATTAAAAAAAAACCAACTCAAATCTTCCAATTTACATAATTACAAATTATATATCTTTAACCAACACAATACATTCTATTACCATCCAAAATCAACTCAAATCTTTCAAATTACACAATTTCCAAACTAAAATTCTCTAACTAACAAAAACCATCCAAAAACTTAACCAATATCTCAACCAAATCAAATAACATCTAGGTGAAACCTCCTCCCCCCACCTCCCCTCTCCCATCTACCCTCCAACCCCAAAGTGTTCCTCAGGGCCATCTCCCTGTCCCTGACTCCCTCCCTTCATTTCCCCCCAATTGTCAACTGTCAACCTGCTCCTTCAAAGGTGCCAAGGACGAAAAGGAAGAGAGGAAAGCAGAAACACCCGAAGGTCCTGCCACCTCTCCCTCCCCCCTTCCCTCCCCACCACCTCTCCCCCTACCCACAGTCTCTACCTTTTTCTTCTTCTTCGTTTTTTTAATATGCTCCAAAGAACCACTTTTCTCCCTTGCCCTATCCCTCTCCACATACAAACCCTGCTTCCTCATCTCCTCCCCAAACACCCTATCATATCTAACAAGCTCCATCCTATAATCCCTATTCCCCATCATCCTAACCTCCATCTTACACCTCTCCAAGTTCCGACTAGTTTCCTCCTTCCCCCAATTATCTATCGACCTTTTCCCTTCCTCCATCTCCAACATTCTCCCATATACTAACCTTTTTTGCTCCTCCACCCTCCTCTCTTCTACCCTACCTTCCTCTATCCCCTTCCCCTTCCTTTTCCCTCTTTTTCCCTCCTCTTCCCCTTCCCCCTCTCCTTCTGTCCCTGCCCTACCCTCCTGATCTCCAGACAGAAGCTTTTCCCTAACCACCTTCTCAAATTCTCTCTTCACCCTCTCTAATTCCCCTTCCCCCCAACCCTTTACCGGTCCCTTCTTCTCTATCCTCTCCCTCATCATTCGAAGGAGTTCTTTTTTCTGTCCCATGTCCAATTCCTCCACTTCTACTTCCTTTCTCTCCTCTCCCTCTGTCCCCTCCCCCTCTCCTTCCATCTCGCCCGCCCCCCCTTCTATCCCATCCACCCCTACCCTATCCGCCTCCTCGAATAACCCCTTCTCCCTCATCACCTCTCCATATTTTTTTTTTTTCTAAATTTTCACGCCACCTCTTAAACTCCCCTGCCTCCATACCCTCAGCCTTTCTGTGTAAAATTTGAACCTCTTGAGCTTTTTCCCCCTCCCTCCATCCCCCTGGCCCTTTCTCTTCCACCAGCTCCATCATTCCCCCATACATTACTCTTTTTATCTCCTCAGTCCTTTTTCTCCTAACTAGTTCCTCCTCTATCCTCTCCCTCTCCCCCATCCCTCCTTCCATCTCGTCCTCCTCTTCTTCCGTCTCCCCCGTCTCTTCTTCCATCCCGACCTCCTCTCCTTCCATCTCCACCTCCTCTCCCTCTGTCCCAGCCCCCTCTCCTTCTGTCCCGGCTATCTCTCGTTCCGTCCCGGCCACCTCTCTTTCTGTCCCATCCACCACTCCTTCTGTCTCGGCCTCCACTCCTTCTGTCTCAGCCACCACTCCTTCTGTCCCAGCTCTCTTCTCCTCTTCCTCCTCTTCTCTGTCAGACTCCTTTGGTGCAGTTTTTCCCCTTCTGCCACCACCTTCTTCCCGCTCCTCTTCTCTTCTACCCCCATCCCCCGCTCTCGCTCCCCCCCCAGCTGCAGACGCGTATGACCTGCGCCTAGCCGGGCAGTCTCGCCACAGGTGCTCCACCGAGCCACACCCGTGACACGCCTTAGGCTCACTACAGTCCCTCGCCTCGTGCTCGACCGACCCACAGTACCTGCACTTCTTTCCGCTGCACGAGGCCGAGGTATGACCATAGGCCATACAACGCCTGCAGAATGGAGGCTGACGGGCATAGAATAATGTTCCCCTGTCAGCCCCCAGAGAGAACATAGCCGGAGGATGGAGGTATCCTCCCAGACCTCCTGGATCCTCCCTCAGAAGAGCCTGGAAACCTCTCCTCCCCGTCCAAAACCCAAGAGAGTCCTTGAGGTACCTTGCTGAGGATATATTGTCCATGTATCTCCCAAGAAAACTCCTCACCTCCTCGTCCTTCACGTAGGGGTTATACATGGTAACCGTTACCACCCTGAAATTAACCTTGGCCAAATTTGTCACTATATATTGACACATGGGCATTGTCTTCTCCATTTCTCTGGCTTTCCTCAATGTTTCCCCATGCTTTCCCTCTGTGAAAAATGTCACATCGAAAGCAACCTCCGATGGGTTTTCCAGGAAGCAATACACATCCTTTACCCCCAAACTGAGCGCTCCCATCAACAGGGATCTTCCGAAAGTATCCCTTCCAGCCGGCTCCAATCCCTTCTCCTTCCACGCAAATCTTAAGGTGTTGGCAATCCCCATACCAGGCACCGACTTCTGCTCTGCTTTCTGTGCCATCTTCTCACCAGAAAAAAATGCACTTCTCTACAAAAAAAACCTCTAATGCTCCTTTTCCAATTCAATAAAGCTCACAATAAATACCTCTTCAATAGAATCCCAATGATTCCTATCAAAAATTACCGCCCTCCTATCTCCGACCTTCTGACTAAGCGAGCTCTGGGGCACCTCGGTACCAAGCTTGATCTTAGCCAAAAGGCCGAGAAGCGATAACCCACAAATGGAACCCTGCACCCGCCGGGCACCCGGGGGTCTCGGCAGACTTTGGCGGTTGGTTGGTTTGGCAAAAGGTGGCGGCTCCTCCTCCCCCCCCCACCCACCCACCCACCCACCCAACCTTTCCCTGGCGACAGACAGGCGGGTGTTTTTTATTTTATTTTTTAAAGTCGCTAATTCGTCTTTAAGTCACTAGCTCTTTACGCCTAGTGCGACGACTATTTGTTCAAAGCCCGGCAAATACGCCAGTCGTCGGGCTTGAACTCAATTGCCCTTAGCGACTACTTGGGAGTGAGTGGAAAAATACACCCACCGCTACGATTCTAAGTCAAACGCATGAGCAAAAAGTCTCTGCATCATCTCTGTCAATTTCTCTTGAAACAAGATATAGCGGGCTCTGCCAGAAGCAAAGCCCTTCCAAAAATACGTTGAACTCATGAGTGTTCCTCTCCACGGAAGTCTTTAGTAAAAGGCGAAAGGCTTGTGCGTAATGAAGAGAAACCAGAGTCGTATGGAAGTCAGAGGTCGGGGCCCGAGACACACACACTGTGCACTCTAGGCCGGTAACTCGCGGGTGGTCACCCAACCCACTCTGCCAACTTTTCGAGGGCTGTGTGTGGGTAAAAAGTCACAGACAGACAGACAGACAGACAGACAGACAGACAGACAGACACTCACTCACTATCCTGGCCAACGTTTTTTTTTTTTTTTTTTTTTTTTTTTTTTTTTTTTTAAGTAAAATGGCGGGAAACGGGGGAACCCATGAAAAGCGCTTCGCCCTACTTTCACTTTGGATCTTTCTTCTTTTTCCTTGCTAGCTTTGTCTCTTTCTTTTTTATCCTTGACAACGGGAGAATGCACCGTTCCCGGAGGTACTGCAATACCGGGTCGATGCGTGGAGCGGACGGAGCAAGCCCCATTTCCGACTCCCTGTTCGAAAAATCCATTTAATATGTAGTCCCCCGATGGGGGACGTATCAGATATTAAACTGATAAGAACAGATTTTTTTTTTTTTTTTTTTTTTTATTAAAAAAAAACCAACTCAAATCTCCCAATTTACATAATTACAAATTATATATCTTTAACCAACACAATACATTCTATTACCATCCAAAATCAACTCAAATCTTTCAAATTACACAATTTCCAAACTAAAATTCTCTAACTAACAAAAACCATCCAAAAACTTAACCAATATCTCAACCAAATCAAATAACATCTAGGTGAAACCTCCTCCCCCCACCTCCCCTCTCCCATCTACCCTCCAACCCCAAAGTGTTCCTCAGGGCCATCTCCCTGTCCCTGACTCCCTCCCTTCATTTCCCCCCAATTGTCAACTGTCAACCTGCTCCTTCAAAGGTGCCAAGGACGAAAAGGAAGAGAGGAAAGCAGAAACACCCGAAGGTCCTGCCACCTCTCCCTCCCCCCTTCCCTCCCCACCACCTCTCCCCCTACCCACAGTCTCTACCTTTTTCTTCTTCTTCGTTTTTCTAATATGCTCCAAAGAACCACTTTTCTCCCTTGCCCTATCCCTCTCCACATACAAACCCTGCTTCCTCATCTCCTCCCCAAACACCCTATCATATCTAACAAGCTCCATCCTATAATCCCTATTCCCCATCATCCTAACCTCCATCTTACACCTCTCCAAGTTCCGACTAGTTTCCTCCTTCCCCCAATTATCTATCGACCTTTTCCCTTCCTCCATCTCCAACATTCTCCCATATACTAACCTTTTTTGCTCCTCCACCCTCCTCTCTTCTACCCTACCTTCCTCTATCCCCTTCCCCTTCCTTTTCCCTCTTTTTCCCTCCTCTTCCCCTTCCCCCTCTCCTTCTGTCCCTGCCCTACCCTCCTGATCTCCAGACAGAAGCTTTTCCCTAACCACCTTCTCAAATTCTCTCTTCACCCTCTCAAATTCCCCTTCCCTCCAACCCTTTACCGGCCCCTTCTTCTCTATCCTCTCCCTCATCATTCGAAGGAGTTCCTCTTTCCTTCCCATGTCCAATTCCTCCACTTCTACTTCCTTTCTCTCCTCTCCCTCTGTCCCCTCCCCCTCTCCTTCCATCTCGCCCGCCCCCCCTTCTATCCCATCCACCCCTACCCTATCCGCCTCCTCGAATAACCCCTTCTCCCTCATCACCTCTCCATATTTTTTTTTTTTCTAAATTTTCACGCCACCTCTTAAACTCCCCTGCCTCCATACCCTCAGCCTTTCTGTGTAAAATTTGAACCTCTTGAGCTTTTTCCCCCTCCCTCCATCCCCCTGGCCCTTTCTCTTCCACCAGCTCCATCATTCCCCCATACATTACTCTTTTTATCTCCTCAGTCCTTTTTCTCCTAACTAGTTCCTCCTCTATCCTCTCCCTCTCCCCCATCCCTCCTTCCATCTCGTCCTCCTCTTCTTCCGTCTCCCCCGTCTCTTCTTCCATCCCGACCTCCTCTCCTTCCATCTCCACCTCCTCTCCCTCTGTCCCAGCCCCCTCTCCTTCTGTCCCATCCTCCTCTCCTTCTTTCCCGTCCCTCTTCTTCTCTTTCTCCTCTTCTCTCTCTGGCTCCTTCGGTGCAGTTCCTCCTCCTCTGCCACCATCTCCTGCGCGCTCCTCTCCTCTTCTACCCCCATCCCCCGCTCTCGCTCCCCCCCCAGCTGCAGACGCGTATGACCTCTGCCTGGCAGGGCAGTCACGCCACAGGTGTGCTACTGAGTCACACCCGTGACATGCCTTCGGCTTGACACACTCCCTCGCCTCGTGCTCGCCCGACCCACAGTACCTGCACTTCTTCTCACTGCATGATGCTAAAGTATGGCCATAGGCCATACAACGCCTGCAATACGGGGGCTGACGTGCGTAATGCAACGTCCCCCTGTCAGCCCCCAGGGAGAACATCGCCGGAGGATGGAGGTAACCACCCACCCCCTTTGGGTCCTCCCTAAGAAGGGCCTGAAACCCTCTCTTCCCAGTCCAAAACCCCATAGAGTCTCTGAGGAGCCTCGCTGAGGATACATTGTCCATATACCTCCCCAGGAAGCTCCTCACCTCATCGTCTTTCACGTGGGGGTTAAACATTATAATTGTCACCACCCGGAAATTACTCTTTGCCAGGTTCGTCACTTCATAATGGCTCAACGGCCTAGTCTTGCTTAAATCTTCAGCTTTCTTCAATATTTCTCCATGCTTCTCCTCACTATGAAATGTCACGTCAAAAGCCCTCTCCATAGGATTTTCTTGTAGGCACAAAACTTCCTTTACCTCGAGCTTCAGTAACCCCATCAATATGTTTCTTCCGAAAACCTCTCTCCCGATAGGCTCCATGTCTTTCTCCCTCCATGCGAACCTCATTGCATTAGTTAAACCAATTCCTTGTACCGATTTATTGAAACTATTTCTCGCCATTTCTAAAACAACAAAACCAACCCGTTCCAACAACGAAACAAACTCTCCCAAAGGAAGCCACAAGCAAACCAAAAATACCGCCTTGTAACCGATACCTTCCCACAATCTACCTCATCGCCTTCCTACTTCGACCTTTTGACTCAGCGAGCTCTGGGGCACCTCGGTACCAAGCTTGATCTGAGCCAAAAGGCCGAGAAGCGATAACCCACAAATGGAACCCTGCACCCGTCGGGCACCCGGGGGTCTCGGCAGACTTTGGCGGTTGGTTGGTTTGGCAAAAGGTGGCGGCTCCTCCTCCCCCCCCCACCCACCCACCCACCCACCCAACCTTTCCCTGGCGACAGACAGGCGGGTGTTTTTTATTTTATTTTTTAAAGTCGCTAATTCGTCTTTAAGTCACTAGCTCTTTACGCCTAGTGCGACGACTATTTGTTCAAAGCCCGGCAAATACGCCAGTCGTCGGGCTTGAACTCAATTGCCCTTAGCGACTACTTGGGAGTGAGTGGAAAAATACACCCACCGCTACGATTCTAAGTCAAACGCATGAGCAAAAAGTCTCTGCATCATCTCTGTCAATTTCTCTTGAAACAAGATATAGCGGGCTCTGCCAGAAGCAAAGCCCTTCCAAAAATACGTTGAACTCATGAGTGTTCCTCTCCACGGAAGTCTTTAGTAAAAGGCGAAAGGCTTGTGCGTAATGAAGAGAAACCAGAGTCGTATGGAAGTCAGAGGTCGGGGCCCGAGACACACACACTGTGCACTCTAGGCCGGTAACTCGCGGGTGGTCACCCAACCCACTCTGCCAACTTTTCGAGGGCTGTGTGTGGGTAAAAAGTCACAGACAGACAGACAGACAGACAGACAGACAGACAGACAGACACTCACTCACTATCCTGGCCAACGTTTTTTTTTTTTTTTTTTTTTTTTTTTTTTTTTTTTTAAGTAAAATGGCGGGAAACGGGGGAACCCATGAAAAGCGCTTCGCCCTACTTTCACTTTGGATCTTTCTTCTTTTTCCTTGCTAGCTTTGTCTCTTTCTTTTTTATCCTTGACAACGGGAGAATGCACCGTTCCCGGAGGTACTGCAATACCGGGTCGATGCGTGGAGCGGACGGAGCAAGCCCCATTTCCGACTCCCTGTTCGAAAAATCCATTTAATATGTAGTCCCCCGATGGGGGACGTATCAGATATTAAACTGATAAGAACAGATTTTTTTTTTTTTTTTTTTTTTTTATTAAAAAAAAACCAACTCAAATCTCCCAATTTACATAATTACAAATTATATATCTTTAACCAACACAATACATTCTATTACCATCCAAAATCAACTCAAATCTTTCAAATTACACAATTTCCAAACTAAAATTCTCTAACTAACAAAAACCATCCAAAACTTAAACAATATCTAAACCAAATCAAATAACATCTAGGTGAAACCTCCTCCCCCCACCTCTCCTTTCCCATCTACTCATCAACCCGATATTGTCACTCAGGGCCATCTCCCGGCACCTGACTCCCTCCCTTCATTTCCCCCCAATTGTCAACTGTCAACCTGCTCCTTCAAAGGTGCCAAGGACGAAAAGGAAGAGAGGAAAGCAGAAACACCCGAAGGTCCTGCCACCTCTCCCTCCCCCCTTCCCTCCCCACCACCTCTCCCCCTACCCACAGTCTCTACCTTTTTCTTCTTCTTCGTTTTTCTAATATGCTCCAAAGAACCACTTTTCTCCCTTGCCCTATCCCTCTCCACATACAAACCCTGCTTCCTCATCTCCTCCCCAAACACCCTATCATATCTAACAAGCTCCATCCTATAATCCCTATTCCCCATCATCCTAACCTCCATCTTACACCTCTCCAAGTTCCGACTAGTTTCCTCCTTCCCCCAATTATCTATCGACCTTTTCCCTTCCTCCATCTCCAACATTCTCCCATATACTAACCTTTTTTGCTCCTCCACCCTCCTCTCTTCTACCCTACCTTCCTCTATCCCCTTCCCCTTCCTTTTCCCTCTTTTTCCCTCCTCTTCCCCTTCCCCCTCTCCTTCTGTCCCTGCCCTACCCTCCTGATCTCCAGACAGAAGCTTTTCCCTAACCACCTTCTCAAATTCTCTCTTCACCCTCTCAAATTCCCCTTCCCTCCAACCCTTTACCGGCCCCTTCTTCTCTATCCTCTCCCTCATCATTCGAAGGAGTTCTTTTTTCTGTCCCATGTCCAATTCCTCCACTTCTACTTCCTTTCTCTCCTCTCCCTCTGTCCCCTCCCCCTCTCCTTCCATCTCGCCCGCCCCCCCTTCTATCCCATCCACCCCTACCCTATCCGCCTCCTCGAATAACCCCTTCTCCCTCATCACCTCTCCATATTTTTTTTTTTTCTAAATTTTCACGCCACCTCTTAAACTCCCCTGCCTCCATACCCTCAGCCTTTCTGTGTAAAATTTGAACCTCTTGAGCTTTTTCCCCCTCCCTCCATCCCCCTGGCCCTTTCTCTTCCACCAGCTCCATCATTCCCCCATACATTACTCTTTTTATCTCCTCAGTCCTTTTTCTCCTAACTAGTTCCTCCTCTATCCTCTCCCTCTCCCCCATCCCTCCTTCCATCTCGTCCTCCTCTTCTTCCGTCTCCCCCGTCTCTTCTTCCATCCCGACCTCCTCTCCTTCCATCTCCACCTCCTCTCCCTCTGTCCCAGCCCCCTCTCCTTCTGTCCCATCCTCCTCTCCTTCTTTCTCGTCCCTCTTCTTCTCTTTCTCCTCTTCTCTCTCTGGCTCCTTCGGTGTAGTTCCTCCTCCTCTGTCTCCATCTCCTGCGCGCTCCTCTCCTCTTCTACCCCCATCCCCCGCTCTCGCTCCCCCCCCAGCTGCAGACGCGTATGACCTCTGCCTGGCAGGGCAGTCACGCCACAGGTGTGCTACTGAGTCACACCCGTGACATGCCTTCGGCTTGACACACTCCCTCGCCTCGTGCTCGCCCGACCCACAGTACCTGCACTTCTTCTCACTGCATGATGCTAAGGTATGGCCGTAGGCCATACAACGCCTGCAATACGGGGGCTGACGTGCGTAATGCAACGTCCCCCTGTCAGCCCCCAGGGAGAACATCGCCGGAGGATGGAGGTAACCACCCACCCCCTTTGGGTCCTCCCTAAGAAGGGCCTGAAACCCTCTCTTCCCAGTCCAAAACCCCATAGAGTCTCTGAGGAGCCTCGCTGAGGATACATTGTCCATATACCTCCCCAGGAAGCTCCTCACCTCATCGTCTTTCACGTGGGGGTTAAACATTATAATTGTCACCACCCGGAAATTACTCTTTGCCAGGTTCGTCACTTCATAATGGCTCAACGGCCTAGTCTTGCTTAAATCTTCAGCTTTCTTCAATATTTCTCCATGCTTCTCCTCACTATGAAATGTCACGTCAAAAGCCCTCTCCATAGGATTTTCTTGTAGGCACAAAACTTCCTTTACCTCGAGCTTCAGTAACCCCATCAATATGTTTCTTCCGAAAACCTCTCTCCCGATAGGCTCCATGTCTTTCTCCCTCCATGCGAACCTCATTGCATTAGTTAAACCAATTCCTTGTACCGATTTATTGAAACTATTTCTCGCCATTTCTAAAACAACAAAACCAACCCGTTCCAACAACGAAACAAACTCTCCCAAAGGAAGCCACAAGCAAACCAAAAATACCGCCTTGTAACCGATACCTTCCCACAATCTACCTCATCGCCTTCCTACTTCGACCTTTTGACTCAGCGAGCTCTGGGGCACCTCGGTACCAAGCTTGATCTGAGCCAAAAGGCCGAGAAGCGATAACCCACAAATGGAACCCTGCACCCGCCGGGCACCCGGGGGTCTCGGCAGACTTTGGCGGTTGGTTGGTTTGGCAAAAGGTGGCGGCTCCTCCTCCCCCCCCCACCCACCCACCCACCCACCCAACCTTTCCCTGGCGACAGACAGGCGGGTGTTTTTTATTTTATTTTTTAAAGTCGCTAATTCGTCTTTAAGTCACTAGCTCTTTACGCCTAGTGCGACGACTATTTGTTCAAAGCCCGGCAAATACGCCAGTCGTCGGGCTTGAACTCAATTGCCCTTAGCGACTACTTGGGAGTGAGTGGAAAAATACACCCACCGCTACGATTCTAAGTCAAACGCATGAGCAAAAAGTCTCTGCATCATCTCTGTCAATTTCTCTTGAAACAAGATATAGCGGGCTCTGCCAGAAGCAAAGCCCTTCCAAAAATACGTTGAACTCATGAGTGTTCCTCTCCACGGAAGTCTTTAGTAAAAGGCGAAAGGCTTGTGCGTAATGAAGAGAAACCAGAGTCGTATGGAAGTCAGAGGTCGGGGCCCGAGACACACACACTGTGCACTCTAGGCCGGTAACTCGCGGGTGGTCACCCAACCCACTCTGCCAACTTTTCGAGGGCTGTGTGTGGGTAAAAAGTCACAGACAGACAGACAGACAGACAGACAGACAGACAGACAGACACTCACTCACTATCCTGGCCAACGTTTTTTTTTTTTTTTTTTTTTTTTTTTTTTTTTTTTTTTAAGTAAAATGGCGGGAAACGGGGGAACCCATGAAAAGCGCTTCGCCCTACTTTCACTTTGGATCTTTCTTCTTTTTCCTTGCTAGCTTTGTCTCTTTCTTTTTTATCCTTGACAACGGGAGAATGCACCGTTCCCGGAGGTACTGCAATACCGGGTCGATGCGTGGAGCGGACGGAGCAAGCCCCATTTCCGACTCCCTGTTCGAAAAATCCATTTAATATGTAGTCCCCCGATGGGGGACGTATCAGATATTAAACTGATAAGAACAGATTTTTTTTTTTTTTTTTTTTTTTATTAAAAAAAAACCAACTCAAATCTCCCAATTTACATAATTACAAATTATATATCTTTAACCAACACAATACCTTCTATTACCATCCAAAATCAACTCAAATCTTTCAGATTACACAATTTCCAAACTAAAATTCTCTAACTAACAAAAACCATCCAAAAACTTAACCAATATCTCAACCAAATCAAATAACATCTAGGTGAAACCTCCTCCCCCCACCTCCCCTCTCCCATCTACCCTCCAACCCCAAAGTGTTCCTCAGGGCCATCTCCCTGTCCCTGACTCCCTCCCTTCATTTCCCCCCAATTGTCAACTGTCAACCTGCTCCTTCAAAGGTGCCAAGGACGAAAAGGAAGAGAGGAAAGCAGAAACACCCGAAGGTCCTGCCACCTCTCCCTCCCCCCTTCCCTCCCCACCACCTCTCCCCCTACCCACAGTCTCTACCTTTTTCTTCTTCTTCGTTTTTTTAATATGCTCCAAAGAACCACTTTTCTCCCTTGCCCTATCCCTCTCCACATACAAACCCTGCTTCCTCATCTCCTCCCCAAACACCCTATCATATCTAACAAGCTCCATCCTATAATCCCTATTCCCCATCATCCTAACCTCCATCTTACACCTCTCCAAGTTCCGACTAGTTTCCTCCTTCCCCCAATTATCTATCGACCTTTTCCCTTCCTCCATCTCCAACATTCTCCCATATACTAACCTTTTTTGCTCCTCCACCCTCCTCTCTTCTACCCTACCTTCCTCTATCCCCTTCCCCTTCCTTTTCCCTCTTTTTCCCTCCTCTTCCCCTTCCCCCTCTCCTTCTGTCCCTGCCCTACCCTCCTGATCTCCAGACAGAAGCTTTTCCCTAACCACCTTCTCAAATTCTCTCTTCACCCTCTCAAATTCCCCTTCCCTCCAACCCTTTACCGGCCCCTTCTTCTCTATCCTCTCCCTCATCATTCGAAGGAGTTCCTCTTTCCTTCCCATGTCCAATTCCTCCACTTCTACTTCCTTTCTCTCCTCTCCCTCTGTCCCCTCCCCCTCTCCTTCCATCTCGCCCGCCCCCCCTTCTATCCCATCCACCCCTACCCTATCCGCCTCCTCGAATAACCCCTTCTCCCTCATCACCTCTCCATATTTTTTTTTTTTCTAAATTTTCACGCCACCTCTTAAACTCCCCTGCCTCCATACCCTCAGCCTTTCTGTGTAAAATTTGAACCTCTTGAGCTTTTTCCCCCTCCCTCCATCCCCCTGGCCCTTTCTCTTCCACCAGCTCCATCATTCCCCCATACATTACTCTTTTTATCTCCTCAGTCCTTTTTCTCCTAACTAGTTCCTCCTCTATCCTCTCCCTCTCCCCCATCCCTCCTTCCATCTCGTCCTCCTCTTCTTCCGTCTCCCCCGTCTCTTCTTCCATCCCGACCTCCTCTCCTTCCATCTCCACCTCCTCTCCCTCTGTCCCAGCCCCCTCTCCTTCTGTCCCGGCTATCTCTCGTTCCGTCCCGGCCACCTCTCTTTCTGTCCCATCCACCACTCCTTCTGTCTCGGCCTCCACTCCTTCTGTCTCAGCCACCACTCCTTCTGTCCCAGCTCTCTTCTCCTCTTCCTCCTCTTCTCTGTCAGACTCCTTTGGTGCAGTTTTTCCCCTTCTGCCACCACCTTCTTCCCGCTCCTCTTCTCTTCTACCCCCATCCCCCGCTCTCGCTCCCCCCCCAGCTGCAGACGCGTATGACCTGCGCCTAGCCGGGCAGTCTCGCCACAGGTGCTCCACCGAGCCACACCCGTGACACGCCTTAGGCTCACTACAGTCCCTCGCCTCGTGCTCGACCGACCCACAGTACCTGCACTTCTTTCCGCTGCACGAGGCCGAGGTATGACCATAGGCCATACAACGCCTGCAGAATGGAGGCTGACGGGCATAGAATAATGTTCCCCTGTCAGCCCCCAGAGAGAACATAGCCGGAGGATGGAGGTATCCTCCCAGACCTCCTGGATCCTCCCTCAGAAGAGCCTGGAAACCTCTCCTCCCCGTCCAAAACCCAAGAGAGTCCTTGAGGTACCTTGCTGAGGATATATTGTCCATGTATCTCCCAAGAAAACTCCTCACCTCCTCGTCCTTCACGTAGGGGTTATACATGGTAACCGTTACCACCCTGAAATTAACCTTGGCCAAATTTGTCACTATATATTGACACATGGGCATTGTCTTCTCCATTTCTCTGGCTTTCCTCAATGTTTCCCCATGCTTTCCCTCTGTGAAAAATGTCACATCGAAAGCAACCTCCGATGGGTTTTCCAGGAAGCAATACACATCCTTTACCCCCAAACTGAGCGCTCCCATCAACAGGGATCTTCCGAAAGTATCCCTTCCAGCCGGCTCCAATCCCTTCTCCTTCCACGCAAATCTTAAGGTGTTGGCAATCCCCATACCAGGCACCGACTTCTGCTCTGCTTTCTGTGCCATCTTCTCACCAGAAAAAAATGCACTTCTCTACAAAAAAAACCTCTAATGCTCCTTTTCCAATTCAATAAAGCTCACAATAAATACCTCTTCAATAGAATCCCAATGATTCCTATCAAAAATTACCGCCCTCCTATCTCCGACCTTCTGACTAAGCGAGCTCTGGGGCACCTCGGTACCAAGCTTGATCTTAGCCAAAAGGCCGAGAAGCGATAACCCACAAATGGAACCCTGCACCCGCCGGGCACCCGGGGGTCTCGGCAGACTTTGGCGGTTGGTTGGTTTGGCAAAAGGTGGCGGCTCCTCCTCCCCCCCCCACCCACCCACCCACCCACCCAACCTTTCCCTGGCGACAGACAGGCGGGTGTTTTTTATTTTATTTTTTAAAGTCGCTAATTCGTCTTTAAGTCACTAGCTCTTTACGCCTAGTGCGACGACTATTTGTTCAAAGCCCGGCAAATACGCCAGTCGTCGGGCTTGAACTCAATTGCCCTTAGCGACTACTTGGGAGTGAGTGGAAAAATACACCCACCGCTACGATTCTAAGTCAAACGCATGAGCAAAAAGTCTCTGCATCATCTCTGTCAATTTCTCTTGAAACAAGATATAGCGGGCTCTGCCAGAAGCAAAGCCCTTCCAAAAATACGTTGAACTCATGAGTGTTCCTCTCCACGGAAGTCTTTAGTAAAAGGCGAAAGGCTTGTGCGTAATGAAGAGAAACCAGAGTCGTATGGAAGTCAGAGGTCGGGGCCCGAGACACACACACTGTGCACTCTAGGCCGGTAACTCGCGGGTGGTCACCCAACCCACTCTGCCAACTTTTCGAGGGCTGTGTGTGGGTAAAAAGTCACAGACAGACAGACAGACAGACAGACAGACAGACAGACAGACAGACACTCACTCACTATCCTGGCCAACGTTTTTTTTTTTTTTTTTTTTTTTTTTTTTTTTTTTTTAAGTAAAATGGCGGGAAACGGGGGAACCCATGAAAAGCGCTTCGCCCTACTTTCACTTTGGATCTTTCTTCTTTTTCCTTGCTAGCTTTGTCTCTTTCTTTTTTATCCTTGACAACGGGAGAATGCACCGTTCCCGGAGGTACTGCAATACCGGGTCGATGCGTGGAGCGGACGGAGCAAGCCCCATTTCCGACTCCCTGTTCGAAAAATCCATTTAATATGTAGTCCCCCGATGGGGGACGTATCAGATATTAAACTGATAAGAACAGATTTTTTTTTTTAGAAAAAATAATTTATTACCTTCTATACCATTCATTTTTACAAAATCATATTTAGCAATCAAAATCATATAATGGCATTCTTTACAATCTATTTACAAAATTAATCAACAAACCAAACCCTTCAGGGGAGCATCATCCCTCCCCGTCATACCTAACCAATACCTTTCCCTATCTCCCTGTCCCTAATCTATACCCTTACATCTCTAAATTAATCCCAGCCCTAAACCCCCTTTCCACCTCTCCCGAGCAGCATGCTGCCCCCACTTCCTCTCCTCCCTCTTCATCCTCCCCCTCAAGTCTCCTTCCACCCTCCTCACTATCCCTTCCACCCCCCAATCTTTCCCTGTCTTAACCAAGTTCTGCCTGGCTTCCCACAGCCCCCGCTTAAAGAGACTCATGAGAAGCCAGAGCAGAAACCTATCCCTATCCTTCCCCCTCGCTTTCCCTACACCTCTCTCTAACCTAGCCCACGTCAACACAAAATCCCCTCTTATCATTCCTAACACCCGTGCCCTAGCCCATACTACTCCGGCAAAGCGCACAGTCTCCTCCCTGCCACGAGGATCTTGGACAGGTGGGGGATCGCGCCAAACTATGCCGGTATATGATTGAACGACCGGCAAGCACTTGTGGAGGCTCAACCAATTCAGGTCCTTGAGCCTGTTGTCCAGGCCCCGCGCCTGCACTCCCTCCCAGACCTCCTCCGAGACGCCCACTACAGGCGCCGGACTCCCTGTCCGTCTGACCTCCTCGTACAGGTGCCTGTGGTCTAAACCTACTCGGGCGACTTCAACCTCGGGGTGCGCACGCAACCACTTGGCCGCATGGCCAAAGTGCCACGGCAGCTGTTCCGCCCGAGGACCCGTGTTAGACCACACCATTACGCTTCTCGCCTGATACGAGAAGAACACCCGCAGGAGGTAACCGGACGGGTGTATTACCGGCTGAGCAAGCTCCGTCAACAAAAAATGTACAAAAATTGTGTCGAGCTTGTGGGGGAGATGTGGTACCCCCCTACCTCCCTCCCCGATGGAGCAGAGAGTGCGTGCCCTGGCAACCCACATGAACTGAAACACCAACCTCACCAGAGGCCTCCTCAGACAAGCCGGCATTGGGTAGATGTACGCCAAATACAAAAGAGACGGCAATACATCCACCTTGAGAACCAGGACCTTGCCTATAAAGGACAAAGACCTAGCCCTCCACATCGCTAGCTTCCTCTGTACCACTGCGATACCCATGTTCCAGTTCAGCGTCGCTGAGCCGGAGGTCTCAAAATGGACCCCGAGAATCCTCAGGGCGCCGTTACAGAGAGAACCCCCCGGGCACATCCGTCCTCCCGCGCCATCTTCCGAAATACTTAACAGAAGACTTTGCATGATTCAGAACCGCTCCCGACGCTCGGGTGAAGTCCCCAATTATGGCAAGGGACCTTGTCAGGCACGAGTCCTTGCAAAGCAGCAAGGAAGTGTCGTCGGCGTACTGCGTCATCTTAACACGCAGCCCGCCACTCCCAGGGATCAGTAAGCCCTCCACCCCTGTGTCTGCCCTTATGGCAGCCCCCAGAGGCTCCATGTACAGAACGAAGAGGAGAGCCGAGAGCGGGCACCCCTGCCTGACCCCTGAAGAGAGGTCAAAAACATCACCCATGTGACTGTTTACACTTACCCGGCACCCCGCTCCGATATATAATGTACGGATCCATCCTATAAACTTCTCCCCAAACCCTAAACTACCTAACACTCTGAAAAGAAAGGATCTATTCACGCGATCAAAAGCTTTCGCCTGATCAAGCGCTGCTACCATTAAAGGCAGACCTCTATCTTCTACCCAAGCGATGGAGTCCCTGATCAACTGTAGGTTCCATCTAATAGAGCGTCCCTCTACCCCGCACGTCTGATCCTCATGGACGACGTAGGGAAGGGCTGTGCGCAAACGGTCTGCTAAGACCTTTGCTAGCAGCTTATAATCTACACACAGCATGGTCAACGGCCGCCAGTTGCCGAGGTCAGTTGCTTCCCCCTTCTTATAAAGAAGTGACAGCACACCAACCGCCATTGATCCCCCCGGGACCCCCGTCTCAAGGATGGCTTTCAAGACTTCGAGGACTACCGGTCCAAGAATACCCCAAAACTTGAGGTAAAACTCAGCCGGCAGCCCATCCATCCCAGGCACCTTCCCTTTTCCCATCCTCCTAAGGGCACTCTCAACCTCTTCTAGGGAGATCTGAGCCTCCATCACGTCTCTAATGTCCTCCGGCAAACGCCGGGACAGGTGTTCTAAAAACACATTTCCCTGCTCTACATCTATTTCCCTCTCCTTAAAAAACCCCCGGAAATGTTCAGTTGTCACCCTGACCATTTCCTCCGGTCTTCTAACTATACTTCCATTTTCTTCCCTAACCCCATGCATTACCTTCCTACTCTGTCTAGCCCTAACCGACTTAAAGAACATAGCGGAACAAGTCTCATTATGTTCTAAAAAGCCATTATGCACCCGCTCTAGGAAAACTCGAGCTTTCCGCTCCTGTAGCTCCCTGAGCTGCGCCTTCAAGGCTGCGGTTCTCTCCCAGTCAATCGACCCTCCGAGGTTGCCTGCCTCGTATTCGAGTTCGATTAACCTTTGGATACGATCCACCTCCCTCCTTTCCTCCCTTTTCTTCCTCCTACAATACCCTATTATAAAGGCCCTAATCCTTACCTTAACTAAATCCCACCACTCTAACACCCCCTCACACATGGACCAAGCCCCCGAAAGAAACCAAAAAAGGCGTCAACGAAAGCTTGCTCCTCCAGCACATCCCGATCTAACTTCCAGTACCCCCTACCGAAGAGGCAGACTGGCGACCCCACCTGCAGGAGCACCCCGTCATGGTCCGAAAAGAAAACAGGCAACAAACGCCCAGACAACTGACCCAATGACCTGGATAAAAAAATATAGTCGAGCCTCCGCGCAACCCCCCTGGAGTTGCGCCATGTAGGACCGACCATTGTCGGAGCAGTGTGCAGGCCACCATCAACCAGTCCATGGCAAGCCATTAGCCCGGTGATGGCGCCTGCACTACTATCCCCCCCTACCCCTAACTCTATATTAAAATCCCCCCCTATCACTAAATACCTATTTGTGATACACAGGGGCGCCAGACAGTCCACCATCTCCCTCCTGTCTGCCGCCACCTGTGGCCCATACACCACCACTAATCTAAATTTACAATCCCTTATTGTGACATCCACCCCCAAAACCCTCCCCTGCATTGTCACATATGAACCCTCCACCTTTACCTCCCTGTGCCCACACAAAATCCCTACCCCTGTTGAGTGCACCCCTCCTATACCCCATACCGATTCCCCCTTTTCCCACTCCCTCCTAAATCTACACACATCCCCTCCATCCCTCAGGTGAACCTCCTGTAAAAAACAAAAATCAAACCCCACACCTTCCAAAAAACTAAAAACCGTCCTCCTTTTAACAAATTCCCTTAAACCCCTTACATTTAAACTAACAAAAGTAAAATTAGACCCCATTTATAGCAATACAACTGACACACCAATACTTCACACCAAAACCCAGAACAGAAAAACCAAAACAGGAGACTCACCCGATGCTCCCCTTTTCCTCCATCTTGTTTCCCCAGGATCCACCACCCGTGTCTGACTCCCCCACCGTCAAATCCAACACTTCCCCCTTACTACTGGCCGGGGATAACACGTTCCCACACAGGTATTCTGTATTTCCCTCTATCAGTGCCAGCACCTGGCGATCCAGCTCCTCCAACGATGTGAAACAAGACGAAGGAGAGGGAGCCCACGAAGGACCTACCACTTCCCCCCCCCCCTCACTTCCACTCTTCCTCTCACTGTCCACAGTTTCCACCTTTTTCTTCCTCTTCTTCTTTTGTAATGTCCCCACGAGGCCTCTCTCCCCTACCTCCTCCACTCTCTCCCCCTCCTCTACCCCCTTCTCCTTCCTTTTCTCCCCTTTTCCCTCCTTCCCCTCCTCTCCCTCTCCCTCTGCCCCGACCTCCTCTCCGTCCATCTCCGCCATCACTCCTTCCATCCCGGCCTCCTCTCCTTCCATTTCAGCCATCCCTCCTTCCATCCTGGCCACCTCTCCTTCTGTCCCGTCCACCATTCCTTCTGTTCCAGCCCCCACTCCTTCTGTCCCGTCCACCACTCCTTCTGTCCCAGCCACCACTCCTTCTGTCCCGGCCCTCTTCTCCTCTTTCTCCTCTTCTCTTTCTGGTTTCCTTGGTGCAGCTCCTCCCTCTCTGCCTCCACCTTCTGCGCGCTCTTCTCCTCTTTTTCCCCCATCCCCCGCTCTCGCTCCCCCCCCAGCTGCAGACGCGTATGACCTCTTCCTAGCCGGGCAGTCTCTCCATAGGTGCTCCACCGAGCCACACCCGTGACAAGCCTTTGGCTCGACACAGTCCCTTGCCTCGTGCTCTATTGATCCACATATCCTGCACTTCCTTGTACTGCACGAAGCGAGAATGTGACCATAGGCCATACATCGCCTGCAGAACGGGGGCTGACGCGCATAAAACAACGTCCCCCTGTCAGCCCCCAGGGAGAACATGGCTGGGGGATGAAGGTACCCCCCAATTCCCTTAGGGTCCTCTCTTAGGAGGGCCTGATAACCTCTCCTCCCATTCCAAAATCCTAATGCATCCTTGAGGAGCCTTACTGTGGAGATACTATCCATATATCTCCCCAGAAAGGCCCTCACCTCTTCATCCTTAACGTAGGGGTTGTACATATTGATGGTTACAACCCGAAAATTGTTCATCGCCAGGCTCTTCACCTCATACAGGCACATCGGCCTCGTATCTCCCACCGCTCTCACTTTTTTAAGGATCTCATCGTGCTTGCACTCCGTGTAGAAGGCCACATCAAATGTCCCATCCAGAGAGTTGCCTTGAAGGCAAAACACGTCCTTTACTGTCAGCTTCAGCATTCCAATAAGGATTGTTCTCCCAAACGTCTCCCTTCCAAATGGCTCCACATCCTTTTCCCTCCACGCAAAACGCAGGGTATTTGCCAGTCCGATCCCCGGGACCGACCCATTCGATGACCTCTGCGCCATCTCCGCAAAGAGATCGACACTCTCCTCCCGAAAAAATCCAAACACAAATTTGAGAAAATGATATGATCAAAAATAATCAAACCCTTTTTCCGCCCTCCTATCTACGACCTTTTGACTCAGCGAGCTCTGGGGCACCTCGGTACCAAGCTTGATCTGAGCCAAAAGGCCGAGAAGCGATAACCCACAAATGGAACCCTGCACCCGCCGGGCACCCGGGGGTCTCGGCAGACTTTGGCGGTTGGTTGGTTTGGCAAAAGGTGGCGGCTCCTCCTCCCCCCCCCACCCACCCACCCACCCACCCAACCTTTCCCTGGCGACAGACAGGCGGGTGTTTTTTATTTTATTTTTTAAAGTCGCTAATTCGTCTTTAAGTCACTAGCTCTTTACGCCTAGTGCGACGACTATTTGTTCAAAGCCCGGCAAATACGCCAGTCGTCGGGCTTGAACTCAATTGCCCTTAGCGACTACTTGGGAGTGAGTGGAAAAATACACCCACCGCTACGATTCTAAGTCAAACGCATGAGCAAAAAGTCTCTGCATCATCTCTGTCAATTTCTCTTGAAACAAGATATAGCGGGCTCTGCCAGAAGCAAAGCCCTTCCAAAAATACGTTGAACTCATGAGTGTTCCTCTCCACGGAAGTCTTTAGTAAAAGGCGAAAGGCTTGTGCGTAATGAAGAGAAACCAGAGTCGTATGGAAGTCAGAGGTCGGGGCCCGAGACACACACACTGTGCACTCTAGGCCGGTAACTCGCGGGTGGTCACCCAACCCACTCTGCCAACTTTTCGAGGGCTGTGTGTGGGTAAAAAGTCACAGACAGACAGACAGACAGACAGACAGACAGACAGACAGACACTCACTCACTATCCTGGCCAACGTTTTTTTTTTTTTTTTTTTTTTTAAGTAAAATGGCGGGAAACGGGGGAACCCATGAAAAGCGCTTCGCCCTACTTTCACTTTGGATCTTTCTTCTTTTTCCTTGCTAGCTTTGTCTCTTTCTTTTTTATCCTTGACAACGGGAGAATGCACCGTTCCCGGAGGTACTGCAATACCGGGTCGATGCGTGGAGCGGACGGAGCAAGCCCCATTTCCGACTCCCTGTTCGAAAAATCCATTTAATATGTAGTCCCC
>NC_052337.1:46283640-46288640 GCF_016432855.1 Salvelinus namaycush
TAGCCAAATCAAAAAAGATCCCCTCCCGCTCCTGATCCCCAAACCCCGTCCCAGCATAACTGCATCAAAGGATAGAATCCCCAGTACCTGGAAAAAAGAGCCTAAATCTCCCCAAACCCTCCTGGCAAAAGAGCACTCCCAAAAAGTGTGACGAAGCGTCTCCTCGCCTTCACACCCCTCCCTTGGGCATACCTTGACCTTTGACAGGCCGTGTCTGTAAAGGACCTCCCTAACTGGCAGACGCCTATGTACACACAACCAATTTAGATCCTTTAACCTGTTAGAGAGACCCTTCTGCTGAATCGCCTGCCACACAACCGGCCCCACCCCATAGATACCGACAGGACCTCGCTTAGCCACCAAGGTCCTGTATAAAGCCCTGTGGTCCATGCAGAGCAGACCCTCCTGGCACTCAGTGTGCCTTCTGCTCCACTTCACTGCATGTTGGAAATGAGCTGGGAGGGTTTCCGCCTTAGGTCGGGAATTGTCCCAGGCTACCAACCTTCGCAGAGGGAAAGATAGCCAAAACAAACCAAAAGCCTTGAAGCCATGGTTGCAAGGGTTAACCAAATTTTTACATATCGAAGAAAAGAAAATAATGTCCAACTTAAGAGGGAGGTCAGGAACTCCCCTTCCTCCCTCCTCCACTGATTGCACCATCCAGTCCCTTTTTACATACTCATAGCCTCCCCAAACAAAAGAAAAGACGGTTCGCACTAAATCCTTTCTGTAACGAGGAGGCAAAGGAAAAACATAGGCCAAATAAACCAAAGACGGAAGAATGTCTGCTTTAATGACCAGAACCCGTCCACTCATAGAGAGCCTACGAGCTTTCCACAGGCCCACCCTGGTGCGCACTTTCGCAATCCTCTTTCCCCAGTTGATGCCCTCGCTACCTGTCACTTCAAAATCCACTCCCAGGATCCTCATAGGCCCCGAGCAGAGCGGGAGGCCACTAAGGCCTTCCTCTCTCCCAGCCCACGGTCCAAAAAACTTAACTGAGGATTTCCCCAGGTTGACCCTAGCCCCAGATGCCTGTCCGAACTCCCCCAGGACCTCCACCGCCCTGGCGACACTCCCCTCGGATGTCAGAAACAGAGTCATGTCGTCCGCATACTGGGAGATCTTGACCTCTGAAAAACCCCCGCCAGGGGGCCGGAGGCCCATAATACGTGCGTCTGCCCGGAAAGCTGCTGCTAGAGGCTCCATATACAACACAAAGAGAAGTGGAGACAAAGGGCAGCCTTGACGAACCCCAGTCTGCTGGGGAACCACCTCTCCTACATGCCCATTTACTAAAACCCTACTTCCCACTGCAGTATATAGAATCCCCACCCACCTCAAGAACCCAGCCCCAAAACCCATCCTTTCCAAAACTGAAAAAAGAAACCCATGGTGCACCTTATCGAAAGCTTTTTCCATGTCTAAACTCACCAACATGAGGTGCACCCCTCTGTCCTGGGCCCAAGCAATACAATCTCTCACCAAACTCAGGTTCCAATGTATGGACCTCCCCTCCACCCCACAGGTCTGGTCCTCATGTATGACATGGGGCAGAACCTTCCTTAGGCGGCCCGCTAGTACACGGGCTACCACCTTATAATCTACACACAATAGCGTAATGGGCCTGTAATTCCCCAGGTTATCCCTTTCCCCTTTCTTGAAAAGCAGCGTCAAAACCCCCTCCCTCATTGAAGACCCCATGAGCCCTGAATCATACACCGCTTTAATTACTGAAAGAAAATCTCTGCCCAAAATCTCCCAAAAAGTAACATAAAACTCCCGAGGAATCCCATCGTAACCTGGCACCTTGTTGCTTGGTAAGCCCCGCAAAGCAGCCTCAACCTCCGCAAGCTCGAAAGGGCGGTCGAGATCAGACGCTGCCTCCGGGGGAACCATTTTCCTCAAAAACCCCAAAAAAACACGCTCTTTCGAACCATCTATGTCCTTCTCTCTGAAGGATTCTTGGTAGAAAGAGGACGCTGCTTCCACCATCCCCTTTGGGTCAGAAACCACCCCCCCCCCTTCTGTTCTCAGCTGAGCAATCACTGCTTTGGCACGTGCGGCTTTAATCTGTTTAAAAAAATATGAGCTACTAGCTTCACCAAACTCGAACTTGTCTCTTTGACACCTAAAGAGAAAGTCCCTGGCCTTCCCCTGAAAATACAGCCCCAACTTACTTTTTAAAACCTCCATCCTCTCTACATCCCTCCCCTCACCCTTATTCTCAGCTGACACCAAGACAGTCAGCTCTCTCTGAAGCCGCTGAAAAACCTCCCTATCTGCTCGGGCCTTAGCAACACAGTGCGAAATGGCCAGGGTGCGCACATTGCGCTTTACGCACTCCCACCATTCAACTATGGAACCAAAAAAAGGCTTGAGGTCCCCCCATATTTCATAATGGGAAATAAAAGCCTCCCTAAAGGAAAGATCCTCCAAAATTTTAGAGTTTAGTTTCCAAAAACCTCTGCCAAAAATTGGCACGTCTACCGAGAAAACTACCTTGACTTGGCAATGGTCCGAAAACCAGACCGGAGACACAGTGACTTGTGATATTGGCACAGATACAGGTAAAAAAATAAAATCTATACGACTACGGGAACCCCTTGAGTTTGCCCATGTCATACCCTCCCCATTGGGGTCACAGACTCTGAACGAGTCCCTAAAAGAAAAATCTTTAACCACAGAAACCAAATAGGGTAGGCTAAAATCCCCAGTGCCTTCGAAAGAGACATTGAAATCCCCACCCAAAACCACAGTTCGGTTCGTAACACAAACATCTGGTAGAGCCAGAAAAAGATCTTTTCTACCTCGAGGTTCAGCAGGTGCATAAATGTTAATAAAACGAAACTTCGCCCCCCTCCAGTCTGCATCAACAACTAAAACCCTCCCCTCTATGACAGAAAAAGAACCCACCACACAAAAATCCCTATCCCCAAACAAAATCCCCACCCCAGAGGAGTGAACCCCCCCTATCCCCCATCTGGACTCTCCCTTCGCCCACCCCCTTGAAAACACAGAAATATCCCCCATGTCCCTTAAATGAACCTCTTGTAAAAAACAAACCTGAAAGGAGATACAGGAAAGGTACTGAAAAACCCCTCCTCTCTTCCCCATATCCCTTAAACCCCTTACATTTACTGTCACTACTGTAAAGAAGGTCATAAAAAAGAAGAAATAACTAAACGAGATCACCCATACATACAGTCTGTCAGGTAGGAGCCTCCCCCATCCCAAAGTCACTCACCCCTTCCAGGTATTTGTCACTGTTCGGCGTGCCTGGCGCCACGAAAGAGCGTTCAGGGCTGGAAAAGTCCACACAGGTTGATACCTGTCCACTGACCTGCGATGCTTCCCCAGGACTGGAAGAGTGGTCTCCCCCGGACAGTACCTGTGCACAGTCCAAAGAAGCCTCCTCAGGATTGGTGTCCATCTCCGAGGTGCCTGTCCCAGGAAGCGCAGGAACCAAACAGGGCCCATGGACCTGCTCCCCAGACCCCCCCACCGAGGCTTCAGAGGCCGCCGACGCAGAAACCTTCAACACAACTGGATCCTGGGTCTTAGCCCCCACATCTGACCCTTCATCCCCAGTATCAGGGTTTAGCACTGTAAACCGGTTGGAGGTGGGCACCTCTGGCCTCCTATGCTTTTCCACCATCACCCTTTCAGTTACCCTCCTCTTCTTCTTTCTTTTCCCTTTGTACATCTTCCCTGACTCTCCATTATCTGAAGATGCCGATCCAGTTGACCCGCCTGCCGAAGACGACCTCATCTTCCGCGTAGGGGTTCGGGAAGCCGAATCTTCTGACATCTCACTCAGCAGAGTATCTTCCCAAGCTCCCGTCAGCAGCTCCATCTCCTCCTCAGTCCCCGTCGGACGGACCTCCTTTACTGCACTTTCCCCTGGGGCTTTTGCCATCCCCGCTGCCGCCGCTCTAATTTCCTCAAGAACCACCTCTATTGGCCGGAGGGGAGAGCTCGCAGCACCTTCCTCGTTGCCCTGGCCGGCTGCCTCCGCATAGGTCCGTTGTCTATTTGGACAGTCTTTGTACAAATGGCCCTCCTTCCCACAGCCATTGCACACTCGAGCCTCCCTGCAGTTGGCTGCCCCGTGACCTGGTTTCCCACAGTTTCTGCACTTCAGCAGATTGCATCCCGCGGCCAAATGACCGAAACTACGGCAGTGTCTACAAAAACTTGGTTGGCCTGAATAAAACAGGTACCCCCGGTCCGCTCCAATGGAGAAATAGGCTGGTGGGTGAACCAACTTATCAGCTCCTTCCGGATCTCTGTTCAGTGCGACACGGAACTGTCTCCTCCCTGACCAGATTCCATACCCGTCCCGTAAATACCGCACCCCGGGACTCACTTTACCAAACCGGCCTAGAAAAGCCCCAATGCTGTCATCCCCCACATAGGGGTTGTAAATGTGCACGGTGATGACCTTTAAATCCAATCGGCACAAGGGGAGAACCTGAAAGTTTGAGAAAGGCTCACTGGCTGCCTTCTCTTTGCAAGTGTCCAAACACCGCCTGTACAAGGCCTCGCTGTTTAGAGACAGGTCGTAGCCCTCCGCCGCCATATTCCGCTGCAAGCAGTAAACGTGCCCTGGGTCCACCTTTAACCCTTCAATGATCATCGTCCTGATGAACCATTCTCTATTTCCAATTTGCTGGCCCTTATTCTTCCAAACGAACTGCAATGTATTGCGCAGTCCAGCCCCTCTGGCTGACTGTTGATCCTGCCCTCCGGCCATCGGCTTTTAACTCAGCGAGCTGTGGGGCACCTCAGTACCAAGCTTGATCTGAGCCAAAAGGCCGAGAAGCGATAACCCACAAATGGAACCCTGCACCCGCCGGGCACCCGGGGGTCTCGGCAGACTTTGGCGGTTGGTTGGTTTGGCAAAAGGTGGCGGCTCCTCCTCCCCCCCCCACCCACCCACCCACCCACCCAACCTTTCCCTGGCGACAGACAGGCGGGTGTTTTTTATTTTATTTTTT
>NC_052337.1:46293640-46298640 GCF_016432855.1 Salvelinus namaycush
ACTCCTTCTGTCCCGGCCTCCCCTCCTTCTGTCCCGGCCTCCCCTCCTTCTGTCCCGGCCTGCCCTCCTTCTGTCCCGGCCTCCACTCCTTCTGTCCCGGCCTCCACTCCTTCTGTCCCAGCCGCCACTCCTTCTGTCCCAGCTCTCTTCTCCTCTTCCTCCTCTTCTCTGTCAGACTCCTTTGGTGCAGTTCTTCCCCCTCTGCCACCACCTTCTTCCCGCTCCTCTTCTCTTCTACCCCCATCCCCCGCTCTCGCTCCCCCCCCAGCTGCAGACGCGTATGACCTGCGCCTAGCCGGGCAGTCTCGCCACAGGTGCTCCACCGAGCCACACCCGTGACACGCCTTAGGCTCACTACAGTCCCTCGCCTCGTGCTCGACCGACCCACAGTACCTGCACTTCTTTCCGCTGCACGAGGCCGAGGTATGGCCATAGGCCATACAACGCCTGCAAAATGGCGGCTGACGGGCATAGAACAACGTCCCCCTGTCAGCCCCCAGGGAGAACATAGCCGGAGGATGGAGGTAACCTCCGAAACCCCTCGGGTCCTCCCTCAAGAGGACCTGGAAACTTCTCTTCCCAGTCCAAAAACCCAACGAGTCATTGAGGTGTTTTGCTGAGGATACACTATTCGTGTATCTCCCCAAGAAAGCCCTCACGTCCTCATCTTTAACATAAGGGTTATAGATGTTCACCGTTATAACTCTAAAGTTATTTCTCGCCAAACTGATCACCTCGTAGTTGCTCATCGGCCTTTCCTCTCCCACTTCTCTTGCTTTTTCCAGTACCTTGTCGTGCATCTCCTCTGTTTTCAATGACACTTCATAAGCCTTTTCCAAAGGATTATTTTGTAGGCAAAAAACATCCTTCACTGTCAATTTAAACACCCCAATCAGGATGGTCCTGCCAAACGTTCCCCTCTCAAGAGGCTCTTCCTCCTTATCCTTCCATCTAAAACGAACCGTGTTCGCAAGCCCAATAACCGGCACCGACCTATGAAAATCACTCTGCTCCATCCCCCAATGAGACTGGAGCACTTGACTCCACTCACGCTCTCTTCTCAGACAACAAATACCCGACAAGAAAAAAAACACAACCGACCAAAAGTCCTTACAACAAAAACCAAAAACCTTTACCGCCCTCCTATCTACGACCTTTTGACTAAGCGAGCTCTGGGGCACCTCGGTACCAAGCTTGATCTTAGCCAAAAGGCCGAGAAGCGATAACCCACAAATGGAACCCTGCACCCGCCGGGCACCCGGGGGTCTCGGCAGACTTTGGCGGTTGGTTGGTTTGGCAAAAGGTGGCGGCTCCTCCTCCCCCCCCCACCCACCCACCCACCCACCCAACCTTTCCCTGGCGACAGACAGGCGGGTGTTTTTTATTTTATTTTTTAAAGTCGCTAATTCGTCTTTAAGTCACTAGCTCTTTACGCCTAGTGCGACGACTATTTGTTCAAAGCCCGGCAAATACGCCAGTCGTCGGGCTTGAACTCAATTGCCCTTAGCGACTACTTGGGAGTGAGTGGAAAAATACACCCACCGCTACGATTCTAAGTCAAACGCATGAGCAAAAAGTCTCTGCATCATCTCTGTCAATTTCTCTTGAAACAAGATATAGCGGGCTCTGCCAGAAGCAAAGCCCTTCCAAAAATACGTTGAACTCATGAGTGTTCCTCTCCACGGAAGTCTTTAGTAAAAGGCGAAAGGCTTGTGCGTAATGAAGAGAAACCAGAGTCGTATGGAAGTCAGAGGTCGGGGCCCGAGACACACACACTGTGCACTCTAGGCCGGTAACTCGCGGGTGGTCACCCAACCCACTCTGCCAACTTTTCGAGGGCTGTGTGTGGGTAAAAAGTCACAGACAGACAGACAGACAGACAGACAGACAGACAGACAGACAGACACTCACTCACTATCCTGGCCAACGTTTTTTTTTTTTTTTTTTTTTTTTTATTTTTTTTTTTAAGTAAAATGGCGGGAAACGGGGGAACCCATGAAAAGCGCTTCGCCCTACTTTCACTTTGGATCTTTCTTCTTTTTCCTTGCTAGCTTTGTCTCTTTCTTTTTTATCCTTGACAACGGGAGAATGCACCGTTCCCGGAGGTACTGCAATACCGGGTCGATGCGTGGAGCGGACGGAGCAAGCCCCATTTCCGACTCCCTGTTCGAAAAATCCATTTAATATGTAGTCCCCCGATGGGGGACGTATCAGATATTAAACTGATAAGAACAGATTTTTTTTTTTTTTTTTTTATTAAAAAAAAAACCAACTCAAATCTCCCAATTTACATAATTACAAATTATATATCTTTAACCAACACAATACATTCTATTACCATCCAAAATCAACTCAAATCTTTCAAATTACACAATTTCCAAACTAAAATTCTCTAACTAACAAAAACCCTCCAAAAACTTAACCAATATCTCAACCAAATCAAATAACATCTAGGTGAAACCTCCTCCCCCCACCTCCCCTCTCCCATCTACCCTCCAACCCCAAAGTGTTCCTCAGGGCCATCTCCCTGTCCCTGACTCCCTCCCTTCATTTCCCCCCAATTATCAACTGTCAACCTGCTCCTTCAAAGGTGCCAAGGACGAAAAGGAAGAGAGGAAAGCAGAAACACCCGAAGGTCCTGCCACCTCTCCCTCCCCCCTTCCCTCCCCACCACCTCTCCCCCTACCCACAGTCTCTACCTTTTTCTTCTTCTTCGTTTTTTTAATATGCTCCAAAGAACCACTTTTCTCCCTTGCCCTATCCCTCTCCACATACAAACCCTGCTTCCTCATCTCCTCCCCAAACACCCTATCATATCTAACAAGCTCCATCCTATAATCCCTATTCCCCATCATCCTAACCTCCATCTTACACCTCTCCAAGTTCCGACTAGTTTCCTCCTTCCCCCAATTATCTATCGACCTTTTCCCTTCCTCCATCTCCAACATTCTCCCATATACTAACCTTTTTTGCTCCTCCACCCTCCTCTCTTCTACCCTACCTTCCTCTATCCCCTTCCCCTTCCTTTTCCCTCTTTTTCCCTCCTCTTCCCCTTCCCCCTCTCCTTCTGTCCCTGCCCTACCCTCCTGATCTCCAGACAGAAGCTTTTCCCTAACCACCTTCTCAAATTCTCTCTTCACCCTCTCAAATTCCCCTTCCCTCCAACCCTTTACCGGCCCCTTCTTCTCTATCCTCTCCCTCATCATTCGAAGGAGTTCCTCTTTCCTTCCCATGTCCAATTCCTCCACTTCTACTTCCTTTCTCTCCTCTCCCTCTGTCCCCTCCCCCTCTCCTTCCATCTCGCCCGCCCCCCCTTCTATCCCATCCACCCCTACCCTATCCGCCTCCTCGAATAACCCCTTCTCCCTCATCACCTCTCCATATTTTTTTTCTAAATTTTCACGCCACCTCTTAAACTCCCCTGCCTCCATACCCTCAGCCTTTCTGTGTAAAATTTGAACCTCTTGAACTTTTTCCCCCTCCCTCCATCCCCCTGGCCCTTTCTCTTCCACCAGCTCCATCATTCCCCCATACATTACTCTTTTTATCTCCTCAGTCCTTTTTCTCCTAACTAGTTCCTCCTCTATCCTCTCCCTCTCCCCCATCCCTCCTTCCATCTCGTCCTCCTCTTCTTCCGTCTCCCCCGTCTCTTCTTCCATCCCGACCTCCTCTCCTTCCATCTCCACCTCCTCTCCCTCTGTCCCAGCCCCCTCTCCTTCTGTCCCGGCTATCTCTCGTTCCGTCCCGGCCACCTCTCTTTCTGTCCCATCCACCACTCCTTCTGTCTCGGCCTCCACTCCTTCTGTCTCAGCCACCACTCCTTCTGTCCCAGCTCTCTTCTCCTCTTCCTCCTCTTCTCTGTCAGACTCCTTTGGTGCAGTTTTTCCCCTTCTGCCACCACCTTCTTCCCGCTCCTCTTCTCTTCTACCCCCATCCCCCGCTCTCGCTCCCCCCCCAGCTGCAGACGCGTATGACCTGCGCCTAGCCGGGCAGTCTCGCCACAGGTGCTCCACCGAGCCACACCCGTGACACGCCTTAGGCTCACTACAGTCCCTCGCCTCGTGCTCGACCGACCCACAGTACCTGCACTTCTTTCCGCTGCACGAGGCCGAGGTATGACCATAGGCCATACAACGCCTGCAGAATGGAGGCTGACGGGCATAGAATAATGTTCCCCTGTCAGCCCCCAGAGAGAACATAGCCGGAGGATGGAGGTATCCTCCCAGACCTCCTGGATCCTCCCTCAGAAGAGCCTGGAAACCTCTCCTCCCCGTCCAAAACCCAAGAGAGTCCTTGAGGTACCTTGCTGAGGATATATTGTCCATGTATCTCCCAAGAAAACTCCTCACCTCCTCGTCCTTCACGTAGGGGTTATACATGGTAACCGTTACCACCCTGAAATTAACCTTGGCCAAATTTGTCACTATATATTGACACATGGGCATTGTCTTCTCCATTTCTCTGGCTTTCCTCAATGTTTCCCCATGCTTTCCCTCTGTGAAAAATGTCACATCGAAAGCAACCTCCGATGGGTTTTCCAGGAAGCAATACACATCCTTTACCCCCAAACTGAGCGCTCCCATCAACAGGGATCTTCCGAAAGTATCCCTTCCAGCCGGCTCCAATCCCTTCTCCTTCCACGCAAATCTTAAGGTGTTGGCAATCCCCATACCAGGCACCGACTTCTGCTCTGCTTTCTGTGCCATCTTCTCACCAGAAAAAAATGCACTTCTCTACAAAAAAAACCTCTAATGCTCCTTTTCCAATTCAATAAAGCTCACAATAAATACCTCTTCAATAGAATCCCAATGATTCCTATCAAAAATTACCGCCCTCCTATCTCCGACCTTCTGACTAAGCGAGCTCTGGGGCACCTCGGTACCAAGCTTGATCTTAGCCAAAAGGCCGAGAAGCGATAACCCACAAATGGAACCCTGCACCCGCCGGGCACCCGGGGGTCTCGGCAGACTTTGGCGGTTGGTTGGTTTGGCAAAAGGTGG